>NC_068307.1:40962478-41083504 GCF_025860055.1 Xyrauchen texanus
TGTTGGCCATTCTTGGTTTGAGGGTTCCTGTTGACCTGTAGTATCAATGTACCAAATTAGAACATTTTTGACCATAAAATGGGAATTTCAAGTGGCCTCTAGTGCCCCTAAGGGCTGAATGTTAGCCATTCTTTGTTTGTGGGTTCCTGTTGGCCAGTAGTATCAATGTACCATATTAGAAAATTTTTGACCAGAAAACGAAATTTTGGGAGTGGCCTGTAAGCCCCTAATGGCGAATGTGGGCCATACTTGGTTTGTGGGTTCCTGTTGGCCTGTAGTATCAATGTACCAAATTATAACTTTTTGACCAGAAAATGGGAATTTCGGCTGGCCTCTAAGCCACCTAGTGGTGAATGTCGGTCATTCTTGGTTTGTGGATTCCTTTTGGCCTGTACTATTAATGTACCAATTTAGAACATTTTTGACCAGAAAATGGGAATTTCGGCATGGCCTGTAGTGCCCCTAGGGGCTGAATGTTGGCCATTCTTGGTTTGAGGGTTCCTGTTGACCTGCAGTATCAATGTACCAAATTAGAACGTTTTTGACCAGAAAGCGGAATTTTGGAGTAGCCTGTAACGCCCCTAAGGGCTGAATGTGGGCCACACTTGGTATGTGGGTTCCTGTTGGCCTGTAGTATCAAAGTACCAAATTAGAAAATTTTTGACCAGAAAATGGGAATTTTGGCTTGTCCTGTAGTGCCCCTAGTGGCTGAATGTCGGTCATTCTTGGTTTGTGGATTCCTGTTGGCCTGTACTATTCTTGTACCGAATTAGAACATTTTTGACCAGAAAATGGGAATTTTGGCTTGTCCTGTAGTGCCCCTAGTGGCGTATGTCGGTCATTCTTGGTTTGTGGATTCCTGTTGGCCTGTACTATTAATTTACCAAATTAGAACATTTTTGACCAGATAATGGGAATTTTGGCATGGCCATTCTTTGCACAGTACTTCAGAGTGATGTCATCTTTAAGCATGTTAGGTTTGAAAAACCATCAGTCAAAATTACATTTGATTTATTGACACGTATATATTGTTAAAATTTGGACATTTACATAAACACGCCCCTTTCAGCCATTTTGTATCGTATTCATTTTTCCTAAGTAGCGTTTTCAAGGATGTCCATTCTACACAAGTGTACCAAATTTCAAGTCAATTGGAGCTACGGTTCAGGAGAAGAAGAGTTTTGTAGGTTTTAGCAAATTTTCAGCGTCACGGGAAAATCCATCATGGCGGAAGTTATGGGTTCTTGAGGCTTTTTGTTCCCCATGAGGAATGAGGCATGTACACCAAATTTCAGAAGATTTGGACAAATGGCGTGGAAATTGTATCACTTTGAATTTTGTTTTTTGGGCGTGGCCTGTAGCGCCACCTATGGGCGAATGTGGGCCATTCTTGGTTTGGGGGTACCCGTTGGCATGGAGTATCAATGTGCCAATTTAGAAAATTTTTGACCAGTGACTTTTTGAGCTATTGGGGCTCAAGGAGAAGAATAATAATAATAATAATAATAATAATAATAATAATAATAATAATAAAACCATCAATTACAATAGATTCCCTCCTCAGGAGGAATCTAATAATAAAACCATCAATTACAATAGATTCCTCCTCACGGAGGAATCTAATAATAATAATAATAAATATAGCTGCAAGCAGCAATGCAGATTCCTCCTCAAAATGGCAAATCATTTAAAATTGATCAGTAGATGGTTGGGGATAAACCCTCCCAATTAAGGAATTCAAAAAACATGTCTTTGTCTGAATCCTAAACGAAACATTTTCAATGTACAGGAAAATCCATACCGGACCTTATGGATCCTTGAGGCTTTTTGTTCCCAATGAGAAATGAGGCATGTACACCAAGTTTCAAAAGAATTGGACAAATGGCGTGGAAATGGTATCACTTTGAAAATATTTTTTGGAGCGTGGCCTGTAGCGCCACCTATGGTCGAATGTGGGCCATTCTTGGTTTGTGGGTTCCTGTTGGCCTGTAGTATCAATGTACAAAATTAGAAAATATTTGACCAGAAAATGGGAATTTTGGAGTGGCCTGTAAGCCCCCTAGGGGCTGAATGTGGGCCATTCTTGGTTTGTGGGTTCCTGTTGGCCTATGGAATCAATGTACCAAATTAGAAAATGTTTGACCAGAAAATGGGAATTTTGGAGTGGCCTGTAAGCCCCCTAGGGGCTGAATGTTGGCCATTCTTGGTTTGTGGGTTCCTGTTGGCATGTAGTATCAATGTACCAAATTAGAACATTTTTGACCAGAAAACGGGAATTTTGGCGTGGCCTTTAAGCCCCCTAGTGGCTGAATGTCGTCCATTCTTGGTTTGTGGGTTCCTGTTGGCCTGTAGTACCATTGTACCAAATTAGAACATTTTAGACCAGAAAATGGGAATTTCGGCATGGCCTGTAAGCCCCCTAGGGGTGAATGTTGGCCATTCTTGGTTTGTGGGTTCCTGTTGGCCTGTAGTATCAATGTACCAAATTAGAACATTTTTGACCAGAAAGCGGGAATTTTGGCATGGCCTTTAAGCCCCCTAGTGGCTGAATGTCGGCCATTCTTGGTTTGTGGGTTCCTGTTGGCCTGTAGTACCATTGTACCAAATTAGAACATTTTAGACCAGAAAATGGGAATTTCGGCATGGCCTGTAAGCCCCCTAGAGGCTGAATGTTAGCCATTCTTTGCGTAGTACTTCAGAGTGATGTCATCTTGAAGCATGTTAGGTTTGAAAAACCATCAGTCAAAATTACATTTGATTTATTGACACGTATATATTGTTAAAATTTGGACATTTACATAAACACGCCCCTTTCAGCCATTTTGTATCGTATTCATTTTTCCTAAGTAGCGTTTTCAAAGACTTCAATTCTACACATGTGTACCAAATTTCAAGTCAATTGGAGCTACGGTTCAGGAGAAGAAGAGTTTTGTAGGTTTTCGCAAATTTTCAGCGTCACGGAAAAATCCATCATGGCGGAAGTTATGGGTTCTTGAGGCTTTTTGTTCCCCATGAGAAATGAGGCATGTACACCAAGTTTCAGGAGATTTGGACAAATGGCGTGGAAATGGCATCACTTTGAAAATATTTTTTTTGGGCGTGGCCTGTAGCGCCACCTATGGGCGAATGTTGACCATTCTTGGTTTGGGGGTACCCGTTGGCATGGACTATCAATGTGCCAATTTAGAAAACTTTTGACCAGTGACTTTTTGAGCTATTTGGGCTCAAGGAGAAGAAGAATAATAATAATAATAATAAATATAGCTGCAAGCAGCAATGCGGATTCCTCCTTAAAATGGCAAATCATTTAAAATTGATCAGTAGAGGGTTGGGGTTAAACCCTCTCAATGGATGAATCCAAAAAACACGTATTTCTGTCTGAATCCTAAACTAAACATTTTCAGTGTACAGGAAAATCCATCATACCGGACCTTATGGATCCTTGAGGCTTTTTTGTTCCCAATGAGAAATGGGGCATGTACACCAAGTTTCAGAAGAATTGGTTAAATGGCGTGGAAATGGTATCACTTTGAAAATATTTTTTGGGGGCATGGCCTGTAGCGCCTCCTATGGGCAAATGTGGGTCATTCTTGGTTTGTGGGTTCCTGTTGGCCTGTAGTATCAATGTACATAATTAGAAAATATTTGACCAGAAAATGGGACTTTTGGGAATTACCTGTAAGCCCCCTAGGGGTGAATGTTGGCCATTCTTGGTTTGAGGGTTCCTGTTGACCTGTAGTATCAATGTACCAAATTAGAACATTTTTGACCATAAAATGGGAATTTCAGGTGGCCTCTAGTGCCCCCTAGGGCTGAATGTTGGCCATTCTTTGTTTGTGGGTTCCTGTTGGCCAGTAGTATCAATGTACCATATTAGAAAATTTTTGACCAGAAAACGAAATTTTGGGAGTGGCCTGTAAGCCCCCTAATGGCGAATGTGGGCCATACTTGGTTTGTGGGTTCCTGTTGGCCTGTAGTATCAATGTACCAAATTATAACTTTTTGACCAGAAAATGGGAATTTCGGCTTGGCCTCTAGCGCCACCTAGTGGTGAATGTCGGTCATTCTTGGTTTGTGGATTCTTTTGGCCTGTACTATTAATGTACCAAATTAGAACATTTTTGACCAGAAAATGGGAATTTCGGCATGGCCTGTAGTGCTCCCTAGGGGCTGAATGTTGGCCATTCTTGGTTTGAGGGTTCCTGTTGACCTGCAGTATCAATGTACCAAATTAGAACGTTTTTGACCAGAAAACGAAATTTTGGAGTAGCCTGTAGCTCCCTAAGGGCTGAATGTGGGCCACACTTGGTATGTGGGTTCCTGTTGGCCTGTAGTATCAAAGTACCAAATTAGAAAATTTTTGACCAGAAAATGGGAATTTTGGCTTGTCCTGTAGTGCCCCTAGTGGCTGAATGTCGGTCATTCTTGGTTTGTGGATTCCTGTTGGCCTGTACTATTCTTGTACCGAATTAGAAAATTTTTGACCAGAAAATGGGAATTTTGGCTTGTCCTGTAGTGCCCCCTAGTGGCGTATGTCGGTCATTCTTGGTTTGTGGATTCCTGTTGGCCTGTACTATTCTTGTACCGAATTAGAACATTTTTGACCAGAAAATGGGAATTTTGGCTTGTCCTGTAGTGCCCCCTAGTGGCGTATGTCGGTCATTCTTGGTTTGTGGATTCCTGTTGGCCTGTACTATTAATTTACCAAATTAGAACATTTTTGACCAGAAAATGGGAATTTTGGCATGGCCATTCTTTGCACAGTACTTCAGAGTGATGTCATCTTTAAGCATGTTAGGTTTGAAAAACCATCAGTCAAAATTACATTTGATTTATTGACACGTATATATTGTTAAAATTTGGACATTTACATAAACACGCCCCTTTCAGCCATTTTGTATCGTATTCATTTTTCCTAAGTAACGTTTTCAAGTATGTCCATTCTACACATGTGTACCAAATTTCAAGTCAATTGGAGCTACGGTTCAGGAGAAGAAGAGTTTTGTAGGTTTTCGCAAATTTTCAACGTACGGGAAAATCCATCATGGCGGAAGTTATGGGTTCTTGAGGCTTTTTTGTTCCCCATGAGGAATGAGGCATGTACACCAAATTTCAGAAGATTTGGACAATTGGCGTGGAAATTGTATCACTTTGAATTTTGTTTTTTTTGGGCGTGGCCTGTAGCGCCACCTATGGGCGAATGTGGGCCATTCTTGGTTTGGGGGTACCCGTTGGCATGGAGTATCAATGTGCCAATTTAGAAATTTTTTTACCAGTGACTTTTTGAGCTATTGGGGCTCAAGGAGAAGAATAATAATAATAATAATAATAATAATAATAATAATAATAATAATAATAAAACCATCAATTACAATAGATTCCCTCCTACGGAGGAATCTAATAAAACCATCAAATACAATAGATTCCCTCCTTACGGAGGAATCTAATAAAACCATCAATTACAATAGATTCCCTCCTACGGAGGAATCTAATAATAATAATAATAATAATAATAATAATAATAATAATAATAATAAAACCGACAAATACAATAGATTCCCTCCTTACGGAGGAATCTAATAAAACCGACAAATACAATAGATTCCCTCCTTACGGAGGAATCTAATAAAACCATCAAATACAATAGATTCCCTCCTTACGGAGGAATCTAATAATAATAATAATAATAATAATAATAATAAAACCGACAAATACAATAGATTCCCTCCTTACGGAGGAATCTAATAATAATAATAAAACCATCAATTACAATAGATTCCCTCCTACGGAGGAATCTAATAATAATAAAACCATCAATTACAATAGATTCCCTCCTACGGAGGAATCTAATAATAAAACCGTCAAATACAATAGATTCCATCCTTACGGAGGAATCTAATAATAATAAAACCATCAATTACAATAGATTCCCTCCTACGGAGGAATCTAATAATAATAATAATAATAAAACCGACAAATACAATAGATTCCCTCCTTACGGAGGAATCTAATAATAATAAAACCGTCAAATACAATAGATTCCCTCCTTACGGAGGAATCTAATAATAATAATAATAATAATAATAATAATAATAAAACTGACAAATACAATAGATTCCCTCCTTACAGAGGAATCTAATAATAAAACCGACAAATACAATAGATTCCCTCCTTACGGAGGAATCTAATAATAATAATAAAACCGACAAATACAATAGATTCCCTCCTTACGGAGGAATCTAATAATAAAACCATCAATTACAATAGATTCCCTCCTACGGAGGAATCTAATAAAACCGACAAATACAATAGATTCCCTCCTTACGGAGGAATCTAATAATAATAATAAAACCATCAATTACAATAGATTCCCTCCTACGGAGGAATCTAATAATAAAACCGTCAAATACAACAGATTCCCTCCTTACGGAGGAATCTAATAATAATAATAATACTGACAAATACAATAGATTCCCTCCTATGGAGGAATCTAATAATAATACTGACAAATACAATAGATTCCCTCCTACGGAGGAATCTAATAATAAAACCGTCAATAACAATTGATTTCCTCCTACCAGAGGAATCAAATAATACCGTCAACAACAATACATTTCCTCTTACCGGAGGAATCTAATAATAAAACCATCAATAACAATAGATTTCCTCCTACCGGAGGAATCTAATAATAATAATAAATATAGCTGCAAGCAGCAATGTGATTACTCCTCAAAATAGCAAATAATTAAAAAATGTATCAGAAAAAGCTTGGGGTTAAACCCTCTTGATGGAAGAATCCAAAAAAACATCTTTCTCTCTGAATCCTAAATGAAAAATTATGGCTGTGGATGGATTTGAACCTCTGATCCTTCACTTACCAGCACAACATCTTAGCCAAGTTAAATATTCACATTGATGAGTATTTCTTCTTTCAGTTTCGTTATAAAAAAAGAACTAGTGGCTAGCATTGTCAGATTTGGCCCAAGTTCATACAGCAGTAATTCAGTCATCTTTTGACATATCAAGCTTAAATTTTGCATGGTACTTTAAAGTGATGTCATGTTGAAGCATATTAGGTTTGAAAAACCATCAGTCAAAATGACATTTGATTTATTGACACATATATATTGAGGCAATGTGGACATTTACATAAATACGCCCCTTTCAGCCATTTTGTATTGTATTCATTTTTGATAAGTAACAAATTGAAAGACATCATTCTATACATGGGTACCAAAATTGAAGTCAATTGAATCTACGTTTCAAGAGAAGAGGATTTATTTAGGTTTTCCCAAAATTTCAGTGTACAGGAAAATCCCTCATGCCAGACCTTATGGATCCTTGAGGCTTTTTTGTTCCCAGTGAGAAATGAGACATGTACACCAAGTACTCCATAGCGACGTCCTTCATTTGGAATGGTAAACGTCCCAGATTGCATTTTAATAAGTTACATAGGCCAATAGACAAAGTTGGGTTAGGCCTACCCAAGATTTGTTTTATTACTATTCATTCAGTCTCAGACATTTGGCACTTTGGCCACTTCCACCTGAGAGAGCTCCTCCCTGGTTTGTTATTTAACAGGCAGTTCTTGCCCCTATTTCGCCATTACAAAGCCTCTCTATCAAACTAATCGGAAAAGTTGTTACACCTCGTTATTTCGCATTTACACTCTGTAAGGACTAAAGTGTCCAGATTGTTTACATCGGACACTTATTTAAAAGTTGCTTTGAGCATATGGCAGAACCCAAGATTGTGTAATGGCAGATCCCCATTCTGCTGGCCAGAGTGGATTGTGAGGGGGGTTGCTACACTCTGTGACCTATATGAAAGTGGAGTGTTGAGATTGTTTGAAAATCTGGTCCAACATTTTGGGATCCCCAGACCTCAGTTTTATAGGTATTTACAACGGCGCCACCTGCTTTGTACTATTTTTGGGAGTAGCACACACACCCCTAAGGAAAAAGATGATTTGGGAAAGGTGATTGCGGCTTTTGGAAAAGGTCATTAGTGTACTACTCCCTATTAATTCAGAGTCTGGGAGACGGAGCCTCAACTTCTCTCAAGAGAGTATGGGAGAAAGATTTCAACTTGGCATTGGAGGAAGGAGTGTGGGCTAAGATTCTTAAAAATGTTAGGTCTGCTTCTAGAGATGCAAGGGTGCGTCTTATACAATTCAAAATTGTATACAATGCATAGATTTTATTGGTATATAGGCTTGGTTTAAAGACACACCCAGTTAAAGACACACTTGGTTTAAAGACACACTCCTGCTGGAGATGCCAAACAGAGGATGGAGACATGGCCAATGTTTTTGGTGGTGTGTCGAGTTCCTGAAATTCTGGTCGAAGGTTCAGAATTTTGTGTGCGACATGGTGGGCACGCGGGTTTCGTTTTGCCCCAGAATTTGTGTTCTGGGTGATGGGGAAGTCATCGATATGGGGGGTGGCCATATGGAGAACTGGGTTCTGAAATGTGTGATGATTGCCAGGCAGGTTATTTTGAGGGGTTGGTGGTCAGCCGGTGTGCCCTCATATCCGGAGTGGTGCACGGAGATGGGGAGGGTAGCAGCTTATGAGGTGGGGTGATTTAGATTTGTTTGTCCAGAAATGGGGCAGGTATTTGGAATTTTTGGGGGGCTCTCAGGTGGGGTGTGAGAAAGCCCCTCATATAACAATAATTCAATATATAATGATGAAATAATTATACATAGTTATCTTTAAATATTAAAAAATTGTATATATATATATATATATATATATATATATATATAATAAAAATATTCAGATAATTAAAATGCATTACATTCTTGTAGCAGAAGAGTTAATCATTGATAAGACAATACAAAAAGCGGCTTTAGAATACAATGTATTGTTTACTACCATATTATTGAACATTATCCAATCATTGGCATACAGTTCACAGCAATCCATTTCACAAGTGAATTTGTCAATCAGTTTGAGATTTATTATCAGGGCTTGTTTAAGGACCAGTGAATTTATGTCTGCGTCAGATGGATGCTTGTGTAGCGTCTCGGGTGCATCGCATCAACATACATACAATTTTTAGGTCACTGTGTCAAGTTAAATATATTTTAATACTTAGAACACATCTTGAGATCCCTTAGTTCGGATTTGCGCTCCTTCAAGTGTTTTGAATGCAAGAACGTAACGCATGTCTGTGTTGTTGCTGCTGAAGGTTGTTTTCTTCACTGTATAAACTGCGCATTGCCATACAGCTGAAGATTCACTTACTGCTCTCTGTAGTTAACAGGTGGTACTACAAGCTTGCATTTCTCAGGAATCTTCCTTATAAGGGGGCATTGCGATTTAATTGCGTACATTTTTTAACGCATCATTTTTTTATAAAATGAATCGCACTAAATTAACGCATTAAATCGACAGCCCTAATAAATAAATAAATATATAGATAGATATATGTGTATGTGTATCTTTTGCTTTTTTTGTTAGTATAAGATTTAATACTAATTTAATTTAATTGACATATTAAGAGAACCCATGAGAATTTTTTTCTTCCAGTTTTTAAAGCATTTTATGTAGGGATGGGTGATAACACGTATTTTCTTTTCGATGCGATACCAAGTACTTTTAAGGCCAATATTGCCGATATCGATACTAATACCGATACCTCTATTAAATTTAATATTTATGAATTTTTTGGATAAAATGAATAACTTAAATCATTACTTTGATTTTTTATATATATTTATAGGCATTTCTTGCTAATCTAATAATTGTTTCCATTTCGAAGCTTATGAGATGCATTCATTTTCATGTTAACTAAATAATAAGATCACTAATTCAAAAAACTTCAAAATCAATATTTTGCATTCTGTGCTTTAGTGCCACCAGTTGCTCTGGTTCTGGTAACTGCAACGGCTTCTGACACGTGATCTAAAGCTTATGCTTTATAGGTCAGGGCATTTCAACCCCGGGCAAAGAAATGTTTTTTTACACATTCACTGAAATAATTTTTTTTTCTCTTTGTCGGCATGTGATTCGGCGTGAATGTTCTCTCCAGGCGTTAAGTCACAGTCAGTACCTTATCAGGGCAAAATTCTGTCATATATCATATGAATATACAGTCATCTCAATCCACATGATCATGAATTTTGCACGATGGACTTCCATTAGTGAAGATTTTCCCTCGTGGATTTTGCGTGGAGTTCAAGTATGGTGAGTTATGTATGGTGAATTCACTGCATTGACCAATGGGAAGTTGCTTAGTTTTGCAGTGACCTCAGTGTGGGCGGTGCATCATACACAGCTACTGTACACTGAATATTCATAATAGACAAGGATAGCATTTTAGCGGTGAGTTGATTGTAAATATGAGGCACTGCAAAAACAGAAATGCAGGAGAAATGTGCTGAAAAATATAGTATGTCTTAAAAAACAATGTGAAAAACAGCATAAAATGATCTGAGAAATAAGAGCTTTGGCTCTGTACTGCATGCAGATATGCAGGAGAAATGGACCTGCAATCATTACTGAAGGATACACTTGTGGTCATTCGCTCCTTAGGAGTATGACTGCCCTCTGCTGTACAATATACGTCAATAATGCTGAGAGGAAGCAGGACACCTTGCAGAATGATTATGAATGAGTTGGACCGTGGTATAAAATATATTAAATAAATCACGCTCCGAAGGGCACTTTGGAGGGAGAAATAATCGTGATTTTCATGTTAGAAGATTAGGAACAATCGATGAATAGACCACGCCCTCTAAACAAGTTGTTGGGTAGAAATGAGGCTGACGTACAACACGGACAGAACCTGATTAAACATGCTGGGGTTGAAATGGTGGTTGGATTAAATAGTTAACGTCTAGGTTACTGTTGTAACCTCCGTTCCGTGATGGAGGGAACGAGACGTTGTGTCGAATGAAGCGACACTAGGGGTCTTTCTTGAAGGAACCGGTTACCTCAGAACTTGAGAAATGGCCAATGAGAAATTGGCAGACAGAATTTGCATGTCCCTCTCCCGGACATAGGGGTATAAAAGGAGGGAATCGTGCATCTGTCCATTCAGGTTTTGCACTGAGGAGCAGAGAATAAGGTTTGGCCGTTACAGTGGCTCGGTACAGCATCTTGGCCGGGGGGACACAACGTCTCATTCCATCCATCAGGGAACGGAGGTTACAACAGTAACCTAGATGTTCCCCGTCTGTTGTACCCTCGATGTTGCGACAGAGAGAGAACGTTGACGGGCAGCTGTCTGTCCTACGTGTGTGTTTGTGCCTTTTGGTTTATTTCTTCATTAAACAATTATTTATATTGTCAAGCCGGTTCTCGCTTCCTCCTTGCCCATCGAAACCGTTTTACAGTCCCTATTCAATCACGCCATGTGCTGAACCGTGTACGTGAACTGCTGACGCAGGTGCGGGCAGGCAGTTGCGTGCCAAAGCAGTAGGCTGCGTCAGACTGCATGTACCCTTCCCCAACACCCCATAGAAACCTCATAAACAGTTTAGGTTCCCAGCATCCTGAAGGGGGGAACAAGCGATGTGCCAAGCATGGGAACTGGCCGCACCAGCCGCACCTTTTCTCTCTCTGTGTTTCTCACATAGAGTTAAAGCGGCAGGGGCCATTTAACACTATAACATGCATCGGGGAAGGCGTTCTTTTCCAACTCCTATTCTTTCAGGGGGAAAAGACCCCACAGATACCACATCCTGCCCAGGCTGGGGGAGGTTAAATGTGGCGAATACGTCACTTGGGTTTTCAGGCCACATGTGGAAATGGCAAGGTGGTAGATCCTACTTAGTGAGGGAGGATTTGCTACAAACACAGCGACCAGGGGCAGAGGGGACTGCACAGGGGAGACACGGGTCCGCCAACAGGGGGACCATACCATTGAAAATAAACACAGGGGGATTAATCTGTGATGGCCAAACCCTGTGGAGCACCTATTCCAGTATAAAGTAGTTAGTACCCGTAGTGGGTCTGGTCGGGAATTCCTCCAATGAATTTGCGGACCAGAGGGCTTGGGAAGAAAGACATGCAGGGAGCATGAGTTTAGTGAACTCTCCTGGAAGAAAGAGCACACATGATCACCTCAGTGGAGGGAAGGGCACTACGTGAAAACGGAACACCTGGTCAGTAGTTCCATATTCCCAAGTTCTACGTGCTCGGACCTGAGTAGAATCTCGTAAAGGTATTGGGTGTTGCCCAGCCCGCCACACTGCAGATGTCTGCTAGGGAGGTGCTGTTGGCCAGTGCCCACGAGGATGCCACACTTCTCGTCGAGACTGGGCGGGTCGACCCGAAGGCGGCAGCCCAGTTGAGTCTTCCGCGTCAGACACGGGACACTCTCCAATGCAGTGGCGAATTCATCATCCAATGAATTTATTGGCTGGTCCGAGGGAGTAGTCAGACTGGCCGTGAGGTGTGCCGCTCTCACCTCGAGCCCGGACGGAAGTCATCAAGCGTGCGGGGGGGACGGGTGGTTTGTGTGGATATACCCGGTGAAACTGAGCCAGCTGCCATCCCCAAATCGCCCCCAAATTGTCTGTAATTCATACAGACAATAACCCTTTGATCATACAGAGATCAAAACATCGCTGGAAGGAACTTTAAACCAAGGGACAAGAACCTAGGGGTCTCACTTGAGCGCCGATATTCACCTCTGGACTATGAAAAAAGGCCAATGAGAGTTGGCAACCAGTATTTGCATGTCCCGCCCCCGGACATACAGGTATTTAAGCAGCGCATATACGGGAGTTCATTCAGAAAATTTCTTCGGAGCCGATGGTCGTGCATGCAGTCTGCTGCGAGTTACACACCCAGTTCCTGTTTAATCCTCTGACGCTCTGCATGCTGTTGGATTTGACGGTGCATAACAGCGGCTTTCTCATTCATGCACGGCTGTGCATTCTTGCCCCTGGGCGCTTCGACAGCGCAGAAAACTTGAAAGAGTTATTCTAAAAGAGTGAATTTCGCTCCAAAAGAGCAAAACACAGCAGCGTTGAACGTCCTTCTCAGGACGCGTCTTTTTAAAGACGATTTTCCGCCTCTGTGTAGTTTCTGGATGCATTGATTCTCCCCACCTCTGACGGTCATAAAACCTGCCTTGCATTCCTGGGTTGCAATCACACACAGGCAGCGTTTTTATGAATGTTCTATGTTTTCAGTACGAGAACATAGCCATGACAGCATTGCGGTCGTAGGCTTTTTCTTGTAGTGAGAAAAAGCTGCTTCAGCCGCCCCCCGTGCCTCGCCTCCTTCCTACGGGATTGAGGCAGGCGCCGCGGGTGATGAAAACGATCTGGGGACAGTGACGGGCTCCGTTTTGCCGGTTGAACCCCCTTGAAACCCCCCGCCTCCCCGGCATGCTTGCTTGTTTCCGTCCGAGCTCGGGATGAGCATTCTCTCCAATGGGTTATGTTTTCAGTGTGAGAACATAACCGCGGCAGCGTTGCGATCTCTGCTTTCTCTTGTAGTGAGAGAGAGCCATTTCAGCCGTCCTCCGCGCCTCGCCTCCTTCCTACGGGATTGAGGCAGGCGCCGCGGGCGATGGAGAACGATCTGGGGAGAATAACGGGACGCTTTCGCCGGGTAAATCCCCTCAAAAACCATGCCCTGTCTGCTCGCCGAGGGCGTCCTCCTGCGGCTTTCAAGAAAGAAAGAAAGTGGTGCTCTGCCTGAGCTAACAAGTGAGTGGGCCCAGCTCTCAGCCCCAGCGTTGAGCTCTCCGCAGAAGTTGGATGCCCATCGTCTCACGGACCCCCTTGAGGACCCAGAAGGCTCCCAGGCGCTCCTGAGATGACAGACCCAGAGACCGAGACGTTAGCTCCGGAGCTGGTAAGACCACTCCGTTCCCCGGTGTAGGGCCGGGAGGAGAATTTTTTGTTAAATTCTTTACACTCTATAGAGCTATTTCCTTGTTGTCTCTGGGGTCACCCGGCCCGCAAATGCCATTCTCACGGCACTCTGCTTTCAGGCCTCAACAGTCCCGGCTCCATGGACGCGGTGTCCCCGCATTCAGCCCCACGACTGTTCCCCGGCCGGCCGGTTCAGACGAGTCCAGAGGATGCCAGCATCAGACCTCCTCCTCAGTCACGAACCCGCCCCCTGCCGGATGCGCGGAGCAAGGTAAGTGCTTTGAGTTTATTCTCAGCACCAGAGCCTCGGGACGCCACTTTGCCTCCCGATGCCGCGTTACCTGTTCCGCACCGCTGCGAAGCCCTGCCGGGTACGTCCAAAAAACTCGTCCCCTTGGTGCCCCTAGCACGGAGTTTAGAGGCGTGGCTTTCACTGCCCAACCCGTCACGCTGGCTGCACCGGACCATTCGACTCGGTTACACAATTCAGTTTGCCAGGTCTCCGCCCCCCTTCGTGGGCGTACATTTTTCTGCAGTACACGGCCAACATGCCCATTCCCTGCGTGAAGAAATCGCCTCCCTTAAGGACGCGATAGAGCCTGTCCCTCCAACCGAAATGAAGAAGGGTTTCTACAGCCCTTCGTTGTACCCAAGAAAGGCGGCAGCTTACGACCGATCTTGGACCTGCGAGTTTTCAATCGGACCTTGTCCAAACTCCCGTTCAAAATGCTCACCCAGAAACAAACTCTATCTGACGTCCGGCGTCTACATTAGTTTGCAGCGGTAGACCTGAAGGACGCGTACTTCCACGTCTCAATTCGCCCTCGACATCGACCCTTCCTACGATTCGCGTTCGACGGCCAGGCGTATCAGTACAAACTCCTCCCCTTTAGCCTGTCTCTGTCCCCTCGCGTCTTCACGAAAGTCGCAGAGGCAGCTCTTGTCCCGCTCCGAGAAGCCGGCATACGCATACTCAATTACCTCGACGACTGGCTCATACTGGCCCACTCCCGAGAGTTACTATGCGCACACAGAGACCAGGTGTTCAGCCACCTCAGCCGTTTGGGGCTTCAGGTCAACTGGGAAAAGAGCAAGCTCTCCCCGGTCCAGAGCGTCTGGAGTTAGACTCAGTCCCAATGACAGCACGTCTCTCCAACAAGCGTGCTCAGTCAGTGCTGAAATGCCTCGCTTCCTTCAATCCAGGCGCCGTGGTCCTGCTCCTGGGGCATATGGCATCCTCCACGGCGGCCACGCCGCTGGGGTTGATGCATATGAGACCACTTCAGCACTGGCTCCAGACTCGAGTCCCGAGACGAGCATGGCGTCGCGGCATGCACAACGTAAAAGTTACCTCTGCCTGCCGCCAAACCTTCAAACCCTGGACAGACCTCTGCTTTCTAAGGGCAGGAGTACCCTTGCAGCAGGTGTTCCGACGCGTTCTGGTCACAACCGACGCCTCCAAACTGGGTTGGGGCGCCATGTGCAACGGGCACGCAGCCGCAGGCCGGTGGAACCGAGGCCCGCTGCGCTGGCACATCAACTGCCTAGAGCTGCTTCCTGTTTTTCTGGCCCTGCAGAAGTTTCTTCCGTTAATTCAGAACAAACACATCCTAGTCAGGACAGACAGCACCACGGTCGTAGACTACATAAACCGCCAAGGCGGAGTACGCTCCCTCCACATGTCACAGCTCGCCCGTCGTCTTCTCCTTTGGAGTCAGCAGCGACTGGAGTCACTGCGCGCCACTCACATCCCCGGCAACCTCAATGTGGTAGCGGACGCGCTGTCAAGACAAAGCTTGCCTGGTGGAGAGTGGAGGCTCCAACCCCAGTCGGTCCAGCTGATTTGGGACCGGTTCGGCAAGGCTCAGGTAGACCTGTTTGCCTCCCAAGAAACCTCCCACTGCCCGCTCTGGTATGCCCGGACAGAGGCTCCCCTCGGGGCAGACACGTTGGCATACAGCTGGCTGGCGGGGCTGCGCAAGTACGCATTTCCCCCAGTGAGCCTAGGGGTCCACTTATACCTGACCTTGCACAGGTGCTATGCAAGGTCAGGGAGGACGATGAGCAAGTCATTCTGGTAGCCCCTTACTGGCCCACCCGGACTTGGTTTTCAGACCTCACGCTCCTCATGACAGCCCCTCCCTGGCGAATTCCCCTGAGGAAGGACCTTCTTTCTCAGGGACGGGGCACGCTCTGGCACCCGCACCCAGACCTCTGGAACCTCCACGTCTGGCCCTTGGAAGGGATGCGGAAGATCTAGTCGGCCTACCACCGACCGTCATAGATACAATCAATCAAGCCAGAGCCCCCTCTACCAGGCATCTCTACGCTCTAAAGTGGCGTCTGTTCACGGACTGGTGTTCTTCCTGAGCCGAAGACCCGCAGAAGTAGCAGATAGGTCAGTGCTCGTGTTTCTTCAGGAGAGGCTGGAGAGGAGGCTGTCTCCCTCCACCCTCAAGGTGTATGTCGCCGCTATTGCGGCCCACCACGACACGGTAGACGGCAAGTCTCTTGGTAAGCACGACTTAATCGTCAGGTTCCTAAAAGGTGCCCGGAGGATAACTCCCTCCCGGCCTAACCTGTTCCCCTCCTGGGATCTCTCGGTCGTCCTTACGGGACTCCAGAGAGCCCCCTTCGAGCCGCTTGACTCAGCTGGACTCAGGGCCCTCTCTCTCAAGACTGCCCTGCTGATCGCGCTCGCTTCCATCAAGAGGGTCAGGGACCTGCATGCGTTCTCTGTTAGCGACGCTTGCCTGGAGTTCGGTCCGGCAGATACTTTTGTGATCCTAAGACCGCGACCAGGCTATGTGCCCAAGGTTCCTACCACGCCCTTCAGGGATCAGGTGGTGAACCTGCAAGCGCTGCCCCGGGAGGAGGCAGACCCAGCCCTTTCACTGCTGTGTCCAGTACGTGCTTTACGTATTTATCTGGACCGCACACAGAGCACCAGACGCTCTGAACAGCTCTTCGTCTGCTTGGGGGACAGCAGAAAGGGAACGCTGTCTCCAAGCAGAGACTCGCCCACTGAGTTGTTGACGCCATTTCCCTGGCTTATCACACCCAGGCTGTGCCCCCCCTTGCGGGTCCGCGCTCACTCCACCAGGAGTGTTGCATCCTCATGGGCACTGGCTAGGTGCACTGCCCTAGCAGACATTTGTAGAGCAGCGGGCTGGGCAACACCTAACACTTTTGCGAGATTCTACAATCTCCGAGTTGAGTCAGTATCGTCCCGTGTTTTCTCAGGTACCGAGCCCGTAGAACTCGGTAGCACGCCACGATCTGACCGGGTGAATCGCTTGCACCTAGCGCCCTTCCCCCTAACCAGGGGAAACAGTGCGCCTTCATTCCCAGGAGATCTCAGGTTTGGGACAATGGTTGATTCCTCCCTAGCCCTCGTGGACCCAAGCCACTGCGGGTACCGCAAGCCACCCTGTACTGGTATAGGTGCTCCACAGGTAAGGCCTCCTTCGGACTCCCCCTGTGTGTAACACCACGGTTCTGTCCCCTCTGGCGAGCGGACTCCCGTGTTTCCCTTAGGCAGTCACGGCTGCCTCGGTTGCCGTGCTGTATGTTCCCCCCTCTATGAGGCTGGATCCACCACCACACCAACTTTTCCACATAGGCCCTAAGCAGGCCTCTGATGGTTTTTCCACTTAAACTTGCCTCCCCTCTCGGGTAGGCGTGGCCTCCGCAGGGTCTTCTCCGCCCTGAATAAGGGCTAAGACCCCCTTCCCTCAATGCATGTAAGGGCCACGGCCTTAGTTGCACTATGCGAGAAACATAGAGAGAAAAGAGGCCCGGCCAGGCTTGGCCCGTTCCCAGGTTGGCGGCCAGCACCTTGTTCCCCCTCCAGGGTAACGATAAGGAATCCTGATGGCTTAAATGGGGCATTGGGGAAGGGTACGTGCAGCCTGATACAGTTGGTCGTCCTGCACGTAAGAATACCTGCTCGCTCCTGTATCAGCAGTTCACGTACACGGCTCAGCGCATGGCACTTTTATAAGTGGACCCCTAGTGTCGCTTCTCTGACACAACGTGGAGAGAGCGACAGAAGGGGAACGTCTAGGTTACGTATGTAACCCCCGTTCCCCGATGGAGGGAACGAGACGTTGTGTCTCCCCTGCCACGTCGCTGAGCCGAGCCACTGTTGTGACCATTTCCGGCTCCTCAGAAAAATCCTGAATGAACTCCCGTATTTGTGCCGCTTAAATAGCCATATGTCCGGGGGCGGGACATGCAAATACTGGTTGCCAACTCTCATTGGCCTTTTTTCATAGTCCAGAGGTGAATATCGGCGCTCAAGAGAGACCCCTAGTGTCGCTTCTCTGACACAACATCTCGTTCCCTCCATCGGGGAACGGGGGTTACATGCGTAACCTAGACGTTCACTGTACTGATCAGTTATTTCACATTCGGTCACTTTTCACCAACCTGTCTCATTTATATATGTGTTAGATTAGATTTATGTTTAGAATTGTAATAAAGTTTGTCTGTGTTCAAAGACGAAGTGACTGTGGTATATTCTGATAAATTATCTCATCCCTGTTTCTAAAAGATTTCGCTTCAAAGCTGTACCTAAATACATGTTATATTATTTTCAATAAGCCATGAGAATAATATCACTCCAATAAGTGAATTAATCATAACTCACTTATTAAAGCTAATTCCTTACAGTAGAAATTGTGAGCTGATACAACGAAATGAATTACAATCTTCAATGTTGGAGAATCTATTAAGACAAATAATCTAGTTATTTGTCATTTATTTAATTTATAATGGTTGTCGAATGCGACTAATTCATTACCTAATAAGGTACAATAAGGACAGTTTAATTTAGTTCATAGCTCACATATTTCAAGTCCCTAAATTCCCTTCTAAATTTAGCATACCAAATATCCTTACATATAATGGTGGTAGAATGCATACAAATTACCCTACATATAATGGTGGTAGAATGCGTGCAAAATACCCTACATAACCGATCCCGTCCACATCTATAAATGATATATGTAATACCCTACATTAAATTTAATGGCATGAAGCCAGAATGCGCCAATTCACAGAGGCAGCTGGCACTGCTTTCCGGGTAGAAAGTTTAGAAAAGAGAACGTATGAGCAGTCGTAGAAAGCTGTTTCACATTTTTTAAGTGCAGAAGCAGCGAGTTTGCGGTAGCAACATCACGCTTTAAAATGCATCGCTAAATGGAGCATAGAAAGACAGACAGGGTAAAAATATATAAACATTTAATGTGGTAGCCATCAATACTGCTAAAAACAAAGAGCTGCTGCAGCAGCTTCTGTTGAATAACGAGACTATTTGGATGTTTGGAAGAGCTCTTCTGGTGGAGCCGAATGCTTTGCAGGGAAATTGCATCCGATGATCCGTCTGCCTGGATCTGTTCATGCCGGAAAGACTCTCATGTCAGGAAAGTTGTCACAGGAAGCAGGTAAGCAGCAGCATATATACTCCTGCTTATGGGTTGTGATTTGTCAGATTAAAATGAACATGCTCCTCCTGAACCTCTGTTAATTAACTCCATTTAATACACACATTTTTCTTTTTTTCTGGTTGTTTGGTTCTGGGGGAAGTTCATCTTTGATTATTGCACTTATGTTGGAATGTGGTCTTTATAATTTTATTTTTGACACACAATCTATTTTTTCAAACTATATGTCAAAATGTAAAATATTAAAAAGATTTTCTCTCTCAATGTTGAATGAGAATGGATTGGTTTCTTTTCTTAAACGTAAAAAATATGATATAGTGTTTCTTCAAGAAACGCATCGTTCCCCACAGGAAGCTGAACATTTATGAATATCTAACTCCCTCATTTCATATGTTGTTGACTGCTCAATTGGAAACATATTAGTTTCAGATCAAACCCTGGTGAGTTTAGAAATGTTGCCAAATATGGAGAAAATGAAATCATATAGTTGGCAATTTAATGTATCCTATTTGCCAAATCCTGATTTCCAACTGAAATCAATGTTCATATGGAGACCAACTGGCCCTCATTATCCTCTGTTGGCATGGAATGGGAGGCCCTTGAGGCGGTTCTTAGGGGTCAGATCATACAGTATGCCTCATACATCAAAAATCCAATTTAAAACTCATAAAAATGCATATTTTTCCATCAAAACATCTGTCCGCAGACAGCCTACGTGGAGCCTGTCAAATAAGTTGCAGGTGGGATACTGTTTTGGACAGTGTTTTAGCTATGGTCTCCCAAGTACAACTTATTTGATGGGCCTCAGATAGGTGGTCTGTAGACAATCCATTTTCAAGACATATTTATTATTTAGGTGCATATTTTGTAAATAAAACCATTTGTATAACACTCTGGACAAACCATTTAACATATGTATGTAATTTAAAACTCATAAAAATGGATATTTTTGCATAAAAACATCTGTCCACAGACAGCCTATGTTGAGCCTGTCAAATAAGTTGCAGGTGGGCACTTCCTCTATTACCTGGTGAAAATAACCTTACATTTTATGCTTAGACCTAGGGGCTTAGAATACTTAATCTTTGGGCCCTCATAAACAAAGTATTACAAATTTGTTTCTCTCGCTGATTGGGAAGTGCTTAAAAAATCAGGAAAAATATTCTGGTAAAATAAATGTCATTTTAGGTGCACAAGTCAGCCAATTAAGCACTTAACGGACTCATTCAGACTTCAAACTTTGCTCACTGTTAAAGGGGCCATTTGGAGTCATTTGGAGCTTTCTGGGGGGTGTCCACTAAACACCTAAAGAAATTAATTTAATAAGTTGCTTGTGGGATGCACCCTGGCAGAGTGCCCAGAGGTCCCATGTACCCCAAATTTCACATGCTGACATGTCGAGTGCCCCTTATTGACATACTAAGAAGACTAAGGCCTAGGATGCAAAAAATTATTTGTTATTATTTTCAATAGATCTCTCTGCCTGTCATAGAAGCCTATGAGACAGACTGCCTGAGAGGCCTAAATGCACCAGTACATTCATCAGATAATTTATAGTTATTATGATAAGTTCTGGGATTACACCACATACAAGGCGCTCAGGGCTTCCCATTGAACACATTTATATAATCCACAAGTCTTGAAATTTTTAATTTGGCATCAAAAATGACTGTCCATGGACCACCTATTTGGCGGCCTTGAAATTTATTGCATGTGGGCACTTCCTGTGTGAACTTGTGAGAATAACTTTGACTTTGGTGCTAAGACCTGGGGGCTTCGAATGCATCATTGTAGAGCACTTACAAACAACTTATGAAAAAGCCATGTCCCTCAGAGTTTGGGAAGTACTTTAAAAAAATAAAAAAAAATATTCTAGAAAAAATAACTGTCACTTTTCATTCACAAGTCAGACTGTCAAGCACTTAATGAACTCACTCAGACTTCAAATTTTCACACTATCTAAGGGGCCCCTGAGAAGCTATAGATTTCAAATTGGAGTCATTTGAAGCTTTCTGAGGGGTGTCCACGAACATCTGCCAGCTGGTCTGCACATCCTCTGAGCACTCTGCCAGGAATGCTTTCTGGTCCAGCAGCCTTCCGTGGGTTGACTCTACGTAGAGTTTTCCTCACATCAGCTGTGGTAGGACAGAGCACCTGGTCATTGGGCGGAGGGGTGGTCTTCCTCGCCAACACGTCGTTCTGTGCCTCAAACCAAGCCTAGAAGTCATTCAGCGCATCTGGAAGGAGGCATCTTTGTCACAGGCATCTGATGTTGTTCTGTAGTTGGTGATGGCCTGGATGCCCTGCCACATGTGCAGCGTGTCGCCGCTGTCCTGAAAGTGATTGTGGATTCTATGGGCATGTGCGCGCTTTGCCTCCCTGATGGCATGGGACAGTGTGGCCCTCGCTGTTCTTAGGGCCACCTTGTTGCCTGCTCTGAAGGCGGAGTCTCGGGTCTTCAGCAGTGCATGCACCTTCACAGTCATCCACGGCTTCTGGTTGGAGCATGTTGTGATGGTCTTAGAGGAAGTGACATCATCAATGCACTTGCTGATGTAGCAGATCACTGATGCCGTCCAAGTACTCCGAGTCGCTATATGTTTCAGCCTCCCTGAACATGTGCCAGTCAGTACACTCATAACAGTCCTGAAGAGCTGAGATGGCTCCTGCTGGCCAGGTTTTCACCTGCTTCTGAAGTGGTTTTGTGCACCTGACGAGCGGTCTGTATGCTGGGATTAACATAACAGAGATGTGGTCTGAGTAACCGAGGCTCCGCCCGGTACACACCTGAGATGTTTGTCTTAACAAGATCAATTGTGTTAGCACCTCTCATTGCAAAGTCCACATACTGATGGAATTTAGGTAGCACTGTCTTGAGATTCGCATGGTTGAAATCTCTGGCGACAATAAACAGTCCATCAGGGTGAGCGTTCTGCTTTTCGCTAATAGCCCCATACATTTCACAGAGCCCTTCATTAGCATTAGTGCTGGGGGAATGTAAACTCTGGTTATAATGACAGTGGTGAATTCCTGTGGTAAATAAAAAGGTCTGCATCTAACAGTCACAAGCTCCACCAGCGATGAGCAGTAGCTAGAGACTTACATAGAGTTCTTGCACGATTCCGTGTTGATATAAACACACAAGCCACCACTACAAGACTTTATGCATAGAGCTGCATTTCTGTCGGCACGAAACGAGGTGAGACCGTCTAGCTGAATGCCAGCGTCCGGAACTCTGTCGCTGAGCCACGTCACCATGAAAACAAAGATGAAGCAGTCTCTAAACTCACGCTGCGTAATGTTCTGGAGTCGGATGTAGTCCAGATTATTGTCCAGGGAGCGAACATTTGAGAGCAGGATAGATGGGAGAGCCGGCCGGCTAGAGTTTGTTTTTAGCCTAGCATGGACCCCTGCCCCTTTGCTGTGCTTCCGCTTCCTCGCACACCGCTTATGACATCCTCTCCCCCAGCCACCAGCATCAGGCAATGCCGAGGACTGTAGGCCTGGTCTTTGCAGCAAGCCGAGGTCTCATAGCTTCTCCTGCAGATCAACATGCAGCTTGGTTGTTGCATGAGTCTTATATTTGAGCAGTGTCTGGCGATGGTAAACATGAACAACGAACAACAACAATGTCCATGTGCCGTAAAAGTCGGGCTAAGTGACAAAAATAGCACCATTTTGGATCTGGCGTGTTACGGCGCCGCCATCTTGGATAATTTTTTATTTATGTCAATTTTGGGATGATCGCACCTTTCTTGGTGCTGTACATGAAAAGACTATGGAAATGAATGGAATAAGTTACACGTGTCTCACACCCTGAGGTCCAACGGACCCCAGACATCACAAGCTGGTTGTGTGGATGCCTCCAAATCTCATATCTAAAGGACAGGTCTCTAGAACAAAGAGAACATTTTCTTTGCATTTTATTCTAGAATCTCCCCCACATTCCTCTTGCTCACACAGCCAGACAGGGCCTTTGTCAGACAGGGCTAGGATTAGAGTACTGAGCAGAAAATATATATCTAGAAAGTATCTAGAGCTTCAGAAATTTGTGGCAGGATTGAGGGGGCCCTGGACCACCACTGTTCTGAATTTCAAGGCCCTGTGATATCTTTATTATAGACATCCCACTTGCCACCTATTTTGGCCCATTCGATAAGTTGCAGGTGGGCACTTCCTGCATGACTACGCAATAACACAGGAAGTGCCCACCTGTGACTTATTCAATGGGCCTCAGTTAGGTATTCCATGAACAATGCATTAACAAGAGACATTTAATTCATATTTATTGACAAAACCACATGTACAATGCTCAGGACACACCATTGAACACATTTATGAAATTTAAATTCACATAAAAAAAAACATTTATATTTTGCATAAAAAAAACATCTGCCCATGAACAGCCTATGTGGAGCTTGTCAATTAAGTCGCAGATGGGCACTTACTATGTGACTCAGCAAAAACATTGTTCCCTTTACAAAAAGCTTCACTATGATAATGCGCTTTGCTAAGCGCTTTTGGGAACAATCCTGCATTGTGACCAGCTGTGAATATGTGTGTAATACGTCAATGAACATTGACTGGAATTTATAGCCTCGGCTGGTGAGATCATTAGATACACCTGTGGCCAGGCTATAAATAGACGCGTCACCAGTGTGTCGTCAGATCCGTTTTCTTCAGAGCAAACTGTGCTGTGTGTCTCACAAGCCTGTAAGAAACTTTCTTTCCTCTGCTAGGATTTAGAATTTGTTAGGCAGTGTGCAGTGAACCTTTTCTCCTTTCCCTCTTTCTATATATATATATAAAATAGAAAAGAAAAAGGTGGACAAATGTCGGAGAAGCAAAGCAAACGATGCGTGTTTCCCTGTCAACGTTCTATGACTGTCAGGGACACGCATCAATTTTGTTTTGTTTGTTTGGGGGAAGAGCATGCTGCTCTCGCGTTGGGGCAGGGCGAGTGCGCGCATTGCGACCTACCTTCGGGCGAAATACTTCCGGGAGTCAGCGCCCACTCTTTCATCATGGGGTTCTCACATATATTTGGCTGAGGAGCGAGAGACGTGTCCGTCCCTATCGCTCACTCTCTCCCCAGATCCAACTGATCCTTCTCGTAATCTGAAGCGCGCCTCGGTGCCTCTTCGTTTCACGAGGGGGGCGCTGAACCTCTGTACATTTCACGCATAATAATAAAGCGGCTGAGAAATTACTCGAGGGGGTTACTCGGGCTGTGGCCAGACTACAGCTAGCGTCCGATCTTTGAAGCTTGAACCGCTCGGTCAGGGTGTTCAAGTTCAAGATGCTAACTGTCAAGACGGTCGTGTCTCAGATCCAACATTATGATTGGCTGATCACGATCGATCTCATGGACGCATATTCGCTTTCGGGGACGAAGCCTTCCAGGATCAGCTTCTTCCATTCGGCCTAGCCCTATCACCCCACACATTCACGGAATGCATGGATGCAGCACTGGTTCCTTCGCAACTCTGGGGCATCCGCATTCTGAATTACATAGACGACTGGCTGATCTTAGCGCAGCTCCAAGAACTGGCAGTTCAGCACAGGGATATTGTCTTAGCTCATCTGGTTTCTCCGGGTCTGAGACTCAAAGTCAAAGAGCGTTCTCTCTCCCACCCGGGGAATCACCTATCTGGGGGTTATATGGAATTCGATCATGCTCCATATGAGACCATTTCAGCTGTGGCTAAAAGCCAGGGGATTTCATCCAAGGGCCAGTCCCCTAGGGCTAATAAGGGTTATGCGCCGCATGCTTCATTCCCTTGCTATGTGGTTCAGACCCCGGTTTCTTACCTTGGGTCCCACTCTAGGTGTGTCTCGTCGTCGCAGGCTGCTAATGACAGACGCCTCCCTGACGGGCTGGGTAGCGGTCTTAAGTGGTCATCCAGCTCAAGGGGATGGGAGGGCCGTCAGCTCGGTTGTCATAGTAACTGTCTCGAGTTGATGGCGGTATTTCTGGCCCTGAAATACTTCCTCCAGAGGCTACCATGTCTTGGTGCGGGTGGGCAATACAGCGGTAGTCTCTTACATAAACCTAATATCTCTCCTCGACGGCTCGCCTTCTGTCTCAGGCGCAGGGGACGATATTTCATCCCCGGCCCAAATTGTGGAAACTTCATGTTTGGCCCCTGAAGGGTACCAACTGAGGGACACAGGGCTGTCACCTGAGGTTATCGAGACCATTATTAGTGCTAGTGCTCCCTCTACCAGAAGAATCTACACCAATAAATGGGGTGTCTTCGAAAAGTGGTGCAGTTCACACGGTGCATATCCAGTTAACTGCCAAATTGTTTCAGTTCTGGACTTTCTGCAGGAAAAACTGTCAGCAGGCATATGCCCCGCTACTCTCAGGGTTTATGTGGCCACCATTTCGGCTTGCCACACCTTAATGGACGGGGTGCCTTTGGGGAGGCATCCTCTACTCGCTCGCTTCATTCGTGGATCCATGCGACTGAGGCCTCCTGTTAGGACCAGAACTCCTTCATGGGACTTAGCAATAGTCCTGGAGGGTCTGGCTGAGACCCCCTTTTGAACCTCTAGAGTCAGCGTCAGACTTCTGACAGACTTCTGACTCTAAAGATGGTCTTTCTCATGGCAATTTCCTCTCTTAAGAGGATTGGGGATCTACAGGCTCTGTCTGTTTTGCCGGCCTGTTTAGAATTTGCCCCAGGTATGGCCAAAGCTATTCTGCATCCTCATCCTGACTACCTTCCTAAGGTGCCTTTTTCGACACTACGTCCTGTCACTCTGGAAGCCTTCTGCTCCCCGCCGTTTTTAACGCCAGAGCAGGAAAGACTTCACGGACTCTGCCCAGTCCGTGCCCTTCAGACTTATGTCCACCGCACTAGCCAGTGGCATAAGTCAGGGCAATTATTTGTCTGCTATGGGGGCCGCAACAGGGGGCAGAGTCACATTGGGTGAGGGATGCTATTGCCCTGGCCTGAGGCACACGGTCAAGCTTTGCCAGTAGGTGTCAGGGCACACTCCACCAGAGGGGTCGCCTCCTCTAAAGCCTAGGCTAGAGGGGTCCCTCTGCAGCAGGTTTGTGATGCGGCAGGCTGGTCCTCTCTGCACACATTCATCAGATTTTATAGTTTGGATGTTCATGCTACTCCAGGCTCTTACGTCCTTGAGTAGACATCTCAAGCTCACGTCTGAACAAGTTTGATGCGGCAGGCTGGTCCTCTCTGCACACATTCGTCAAATTTTATGGTTTAGATGTTTATACTACTCCGGGCTCTTACGTCCTTGAGTCAACATCTCAAGCTCATGTCTGAGACCTCTCGCGTTCTTGTGAGCACACTTCACAACCGTAGGGGTCTGGACAGCCCCAGTGCGGCGGTGTGGGTATTGCGTTCCCAAAAGCGCTTAGCAAAGCGCAGCATCATAGTGAAGCTTTTTGTAAAGGGAACGTCTCGGGTTACATGTGTAACCCTTGTTCCCTGAAAAAAGCGGAACTAGACTCTTTGCCGCACTGGGACGTCCCAGGACTGCTCTTCAGAAAAAGATATCTGACGACACGCTGGTGATGCGTCTATTTATAGCCTGGCCACAGGTGCATCTAATGATCTCACCACCCGAGGCTATAAATTCCGGTCAGTGTTCTTCACAGTGTTATTCACAGCTGGTCACAATGCAGGATTGTTCCCAAAAGCGCTTAGCAAAGCGCAGCATCTCGTTCTGCTTTTTTCAGGGAACAAGGGTTACACATGTAACCTGAGACGTTTCTGAGCTAACTAGCTGACTTTTCTCAACTAAACCACTTGTTTTGCACACAGAGCAGTAAAATTGTGGTATTTATCACACTTTCAGTTCAATAAAGTGCATAATTTTCCCCCAAAACACTCAATAGATTCGCGTCCGGGGGTCATACAGACCCCAATTTTGACAAGGTGACACCTTGTGAGCCCCTCGACAACATACTAATGGGGTGGCCTTTTTGGTGCCATTTTGGTCGAAGGTCAATGAAGTGGGTTTAAAGGGCACTGGGCGGGAACAGCAGGCACCAACCATGTGGTCTGGGGTAAAATTGAGTGACAACCAGCCAAAAAATATATTAAGTGTCATAAATGACCAAAAAACACTTATAATGACTCTGGGGGATGCCCAGGCACAGCCCGTCACGAACTGTGGCGATGATTGGCCTCAGTGGGCATCCCAGGGGCTCTGGCATGCAAAAGTGTTATTTTGTAGGTAAGGGGACAAATAGGCATTCTGTGGATTTGAGGAAGACTATGGTGAAGTTTAGTGTGGAAGGGGGCTCCATAGGCACTTCATGGGCGTGATGAAGACCATTGGGAAGACTAGTAGGTAAGGGGACAAAATGACAATCTGTGGACACTTACAATGGGAGCATATGGGGAGTGGACATTAGGACACTGGTGGACATCCTCCCGTATGCCTGTTATAACTCGAGACCACCTCTAATGGTGTCCATACAGTGCCTTTGACTTTGATTATTGTTCTGTCTTGCCCTGGAAGCCTAGCAAATCTTGCTACCTTATAGCAGCCGCGATAAGAAAGGAGGATGATTTTCCATTGCGGGAGGTGTGGCGCATAAGCTTCTGCTTTACACAGATGATATTTTATTATTCATCTCCGACCCATCTAGATCTATGCCTTGCCTCCACAGAATTATTCATTCCTTTTCTAAGTTCTTGGTCTTAGACATTTGGCTCATTTGTCGCTTCTACCCCAGAGAGTTCCTCCCTGGTTTTGTATTGAACAGGAAGTTCTTGCCCCTATTTCATTATAGCAAAGTTTTTCTATCAAACTAACTAAGTTAAATTACACCCCGTTATCTCGCATTTGCACTCAGTATGGACAAAAGTTCCAGAGTGTTTAATTCTGACATTTATTTAAATGTTGCCTCGAGCTTATGGCTGAACCCCAAATTATGTATTAATAAATCCCCTTTCTGCTGGTCAGATTGGATTGTGAGGGGGGTTACTACACTCGATGACCTATATGAGAGCAGAGTGTTGAGATCCTTTGATCATTTGGTTCAACATATTGTTATTCCCAGATCTCAGTTCTCTAGAAATGTACAGCTCCCAGCTTTGTTCTATTTTTGGAGTAGCATACATCCCCCTAAAGCGGCAGATACTCTGGGAGTGGTGATTACTACCTTTGAAAAAGGTCATGAGGCATCAGTGTATTACTCCCTGCTAATTCAGAGTCTGGGGGATGGAGCTTCAACTTCTCTCAAGGGATTATGTGAGAAAGATTTAAACTTGGTATTCGAGTGGACTAGGATTTCAAAAAATGTCAAGTCTGCATCTAGAGATGTGTGGGTGCTCTTTATGCAATTCAAGATTTGACATCGATTCTATTGGACCCCCTCTAGATTGTATAGGTTTGGTCTTAAAGACACACCCACCTGCTGGCGATGTCAATCAGAGGATGGAGACATAACCCATGTCTTTTAGGGGTGTGCTAATATCCAGGAGTTTTGGTTTAAGGTTCATAGTTTTGTGGGTGATGTATTGGGCATGCAGGTTTAATTTTGCCCCAGACTGTATTTTGGGTGATGGGTTGGTCAACGATGTTGAGAATAGACACATAAAGAGTTAGGTCCTAACCAGTGTCATGATCGCCAGACAGATACAGATACTTTTTTTCCCACTGGAGTGCCCTCATTTCAGGAGTGGTGCTCGGAGATGGGGAGGGTGCCTCGAGAGGGTGCCTTTGAAGAAGGGTCATTTAGAAGACTGGGGAAATTGAACTTGTTTGTGGAGAAATGGGGCGGATATCTGGCGTTTCTGGATGTGTGATTATTATTATTATTATTATTATTATTATTATTTTTGTGTGTGTGTGTCTTTAATCATGTATGACCACTGGGATGTTGTTGGGGGCCAGGGTGGGGTTGGGGATTGGGAGGGGTAATAATGGGGGTTAATTGTTGATTCTGTGTATATATGTTTTGTTTTTCTGTGTTCAATATGTGAATCAATAAAAAAAAATTGTTTATCAGAAAAAAGTCCCGGCTACATAGATCACTTCAAAATCACTCCCCAAGTTAACCCGGGCACTTACCATCTCCAAATCTTTTGAGTGGCGGTGGTGTAGTGGTCTAAGCACATAACTGGTAATCTGGTAATCAGAAGGATGCTGGTTCGAGCCCCACAGCCACCACCATTGTGTCCTTGAGCAAGGCACTTAACTCCAGGTTGCTCCAGGGGGATTGTCCTTGTAATTGACCTCTGTAAGTCGCTTTGGATAAAAAGCGTCTGCCAAATGCATAAATGTAAATGTAAATGTAAATCCCTCCACACTATCGTATTGCACCCACCTTCCATGTCTCATTAAAACCTCACTGGCCCTCTTACTATCCTTCCTTCCCAGATTCAATTGAGGAGCATGCCTCTCCTCCGCCGGTGCTCCTGGAGGATGGACCGGCATGTGCAGTCTCATTGGTCTCTCCTCTCCCTGACAACACCACTCCAATTCCCCAGACTATTGAACCACATTTTTCCTCCACACCTGTTCCCCATTGGCTAATCAGCACACACACTACATATACACACATATTCCCTGCGCTCTCTGTCTAATAATCAGAGATATTCCGGACTCTATCATGTTTGTCTTCAGCCTGTGATTGTTCTCTATTGAAGTTATTTCTGTTTGATTTACATCTTTGTTTCCCAGCATTTGGGTCCACCTTACCCTTTGTGTTGTCGTCTTTATGACACTTAAGGAGTTCTGACTGCACTTTCCAAAAATGTTCACCCACTATCAGTGTGCTGTGGTCAGTTGAGATATTACATGGAATACTATTTTATATACTATATTTGTACTTTTAATAGTCACATTACAGCACCAATGGACAAGTGAAGATAACAATGTATTTAAAATGTTGACAATCTTAAAAGAAATGGTGATCATTTACTTTTTACAAGTAAACATAATTTACTTGTACACATTCACTTTACTGCATATACAGTAAACATCTTGATTTGTCATTCGTGTGACTCAATCATTTTACCATATTTTTCATTCTAATGAACAACATGGCAAACCCCAAATGTTAAGGAGTATTAACTCAAACATTTTTTATGAGGCTTTTGGTTGGTAAATATTTTGTTGTCTTCAAATAACAGCAATATGTAGGCAAATGTTTAAATAGTAAATGTTGTTTTATACTTAAACAGAGGACATTTAAAGTTAAAGTATGGATCTTTTTGTGTAAAAGTAATTTCTCCTATCCCATCCTATATGTGACCGATCACGGAAAGTAGGGACACAAATCGGTTTTGGGGTATTTTGAGTTATTCACATATTCTGAAAGTGTAGTCTCCAAGCTTTCCAACGATTTGTAACACATGGAAATCTGACAATATTTGGAGAAGTTGTGGCCATTTGAAGGTGGGCACTCAAAAAAGCTAAAAGGGTAGAAAACGGCCTCAAAAGATTGTGCAGTTCTCACCTCTCTCTGCTGCTGGGAGTGACAATAGGGCTCATTTACATCTCATTTAGATAAGCCATACCCCCTGTAAAGCTCCCCCTGTAAAGCACAGGGGGAGCAAAAGGTCAGGAAAATGTGCCATCAAAGAAAAAAAAAGTTTGCAAACAGGTAATAAATAAATGTCTCTTAGCATCTACCGATAAAACTGTATAGGCAACTCTTATGTACACTGAGTGCTTTTCATACAAGAATGTAAAACTAAATTCAGGTGGTTGGTTGATAAAGTGACATTCCACTTTCATCGTCGCTCAGATCGTCTTTCAGAATCAGTGAACGCTTGTTCATAAGCATCCGGCTTGTCGAAGAAGTACTTCAAAACATTTTCGTTGTAACGGCCACGGTTCAGCTCGCTCTGCGACATTCTTTGCGGCGTCCATCTTCATTGAATTTTGATATCAGATAGAGCCGGCTAGAGCGCTGCATAATAAGTAGCCACGCTGTTGGGGGCGGGGCAAAAGCGCGCGGCTATTCAGTACGGAAATACACACAGACAATGATACGCCCCTACTGCATGCTAGAATCTCCGAAAAACAAGCCGATTTCAACCTCAAAATGTACGCTTTTAAATATACCAATACTGTTATCTCAAACATGGAGAGGCTTCTTCATGATCTCAACTAACAGATTCTGCAAAAAAGCGGAAATCACCAATTTTGGAAAAAAACACTTGTTTCTCATTTTGCTCACAAGTTGTGCTGCCGACTTGTGTCACTGGTTTCCGTGACGGGTCACATATGTAGACAATAATAAGTAATAGATTCATAGGAATCTATTACTTATTGCGAGAACCTTACCATGGCAACGTTGCGGTCGCGGCTTCCTTACACTCCAGCCGCCCCCCGCATCGCTTCTTCTTCCCACGGGATTGAGGACGAACCGGCTGGCGATGGAGGCGATTTGGGGATGGCAGCGGGCTCGGTTTCGCTGGGTACATCCCCACGAACTACCCGCCCCCGACACACTCATTGACTTCCGCCCGGGCTCGGAGTGAAAGCGGCTAGCCTCACGGCCAGTCTGCCTATCCTCTTGAGCCCCCTGAACTGGATGATGAGCTTGCCGCTGCATCGTAGAGTGTTCCGGCATCTGACATGGAAGACTCGTTTGGGGTGCCACCCTCGGGTCAGCACGCCCAGTCAGGGGCTGGCACCCAGATGGCCGACATGCTTTCCCGGGCTGCCGTCAGCATTGGGTTGGACTGGAACCCTCCGTCCTCCCCACAGCATTTCATCCCATGTTTTCTCAGGTCCGAGCCAGTAGAACTCGGTAACAACTGACCGGGTGTACCGCTTGCACCTAGCGCCCTTTCCCTCCACTGAGGTAATATCGTGCTCTTATCTCAGGAGATCCCACTAACTCGGCTCCCTGGATGACTCCTCCCTAGCCCTCTGGTCCGCGAATTCAGCGGAGGAATTCCCCGACCAGACCCAACTACGAGTACTCAAATTACTCTGTACTGGAATAGGTGCTCCACAGGTCAGGCCCCCATGTGGATTTGTCCCCCTGTGTGTATTTTCCGTGGTACGGTCCCCTTGCGAGCGGACCCGCGTCTCCCTTGGGCAGTCCTCACTGCCCCCGGGTCGCCGTGTTTGTAGCAACTCCTCCCTCCCAATGAGGTAGAATCTACCACCGCACCATTCTCCACATGCAACCTAAAATCCCATGTGATGTATTCCACCCAGCCTGGGCAGGTGTGGTCTCTGCAGGGTCTTTCCCCCCTGAAAGAATAGGAATTGGGAAAGAATGCCTTCCCCGATGTTAAGATGGCCCCAGCTGCTTTAACTCTATGCGAGAAACATAGACAGAGAAAAGGTGCGGCTGGCGTGACTTGCTCCCATGCTTGGCACGTCACCTTGTTCCCCCATATCAGGGTGTAGGGAACCAGAAGGTTATGATGATCTTATGGGGTGTTGGGGAAGGGTATGTGAAATATTGGTATCGTTGACCCGGAATCCATTGACACCATCCTCATAATTTTACAACATACGTTTAAAAAGTTACAGGCAAAAACAGACATTTTTCCATAATTATTGACTCATAGGTGGCGCTGTCACGAAACTCTGCATGTGCCCTCAAACCAGGGCCCTTATAAAGCATAGAAAGTTTAGTTTTAATAGGACAAAGTGATCCCGAGATACAACCTCAAATCCATTTACACATTTGCAATGCTGTAACTTTTAAATAAAGGCAAAAATCTCAATTCTGTATTATAATTTCTGTGTGGCTCGATCTGGAGAATATTTCAAGACAATGTTTGCACAAATCGGACAATGTTTGAAGGACGTGAAACTTTTAAACTCTAAACATCATAATCCAAGATGGTGGCTGCTGTAATGGATGGAATTGTAATGTAAGGGGTTTAACTGGTGGTGAAGCTATAGAGTCTGTTCTAGAGGTCCCAAATTTGCTATGGGGACCATTCATACCCACCCATATCAGTGTGTCAAATTTCATAATTTTCCTATGAATGATTCTATGGGTTGGCCATTGACTCAACGGTATAAATTGTAATAATGTATGACCTGAGATTTTACCCCATACAAAGGAAGTTAATGGGGGATCAAAGTTTTTGAGCTTTAATAAAAGGCAGCATAAAAGTAAATAAAATTTTGGTGAACTATTATTTTGAGATATAATGCATTTGCCCCCCCTACAAGCACACACTGCCTGACCCCCTGGCTTATTGACATTTATATTATTGCCAAATATGTATATTTACATATATTTAGAAAAGTTTCTTACTCATCCTACCTAAATACTTTTGTGAGTTGAACATGTGTCCTGAAAGATAGGAAGCTACCAATATGGTGTTATGTAGAAAAAAATAATTAATTAACAATAGAGGGAAAAATTACTTTAAAGAACAAAAACATTGAAATTAGGAAAGAAACAAGTGCACAGGCAGTGCAAAAATAACAAAATATTACAGACATGAATCAACTATGGGTGTTTTCCAGGGTTTTACATTTAAAACACTCCTTTCCTTTATTTGTTCTGTAGTCTGTATTTTTTACCTATATATAATCCTATAGATATCAACAGCAATCGAACAACTAAAATTAATGGTGATAAGGAAGAGAAAGCATATTCTGAATACGAGGTAACGCAAATTTGGCAAATACTAATGAACTTACGTCAGTGTAGGTACATTATTGACCGCTAGGTGAAGACAAATATCTACATGGAAAAAGCTGCGCTCAGTATGTTGGCTAATACAAAAAAGAATGAAAAAAATAGGATGCATGCTTAGTTAATTGGTATTTACTTAAAGGCATTCCAGACAAACTAATAGCTATATTTGCTGCTGACACTTGCTGATGTCAGCGGAGAGTGGTTCCAACAAATGCACAAGATAACACGGATTAGTAGACTGCGAATTTACAAGTAGGCCTATAATGAAAAGTTTATTTAATTAAAAACGTTCATGTATAAAGTAGCTTAACTCATTCTGTGTAAGCGGGTGTCAGGATATAGACAAATCTCTCTCTCTCTCTCTCTCTCTCTCTCTCTCTCTCTCTCTCTCTCTCTCATTCTCTCTCTCTCTCTCTCTCTCTCTCTCTCTTTCTTCTCTCTCTCGATTTAGTGACAAACCTGTAAGCCTTTTGTTGAAATGTTAGCCAATAGAGACGGATTACGCCACTAGGCAGCAGTGATATATAAAGGGGTCTTTATAGACGCATTTGTACACTTGTAAAAGACATAGGCTACTCGAGTATTTTCCAAACGGTAATTCGGTAGTTGACAGAATAACGAATTGAAAACAGTGCAACAGAGATACGAACGTTCTTAAAAAGAATCCGACAATAAATTGAAGGCATCGACGTGTTAATGGAATATTGTTTTTGCTTTGTTTATTTGTTTTGTTTTTTCTTTTTCTGATGAACCTCTTAATTGCTTTTACTCTAGCAAATTAATAGCTCGAATCAAATATCCCAAGATCAGAAGATAATCATATTTTGCAAAACCAAGGGGGAAACTTTTGGTTCTAACTATATAACATCATGACAAGTTATAGTATTTTGTTGTGCTTAGCGGTTCTAATTTCTTTGGGAATGTCCGGGAGCGACGAGCCGGACATCTTAATGTCCCCGGTGAGTGAGATGCCCTCGGATGCTGGGGTCTCTCTATTTGAAGTGGAGGATGTGGACTCTCCTGAGTGTTCCGCTTGTGTTTGGAGAGAACAGAGTAAAGTCTTACGGCTGGAAACAATCAAATCGCAAATCCTTAGCAAACTGCGCTTAAAACAAGCGCCCAACATCAGTAGAGAGGTAGTTAATCAGCTTCTTCCGAAAGCTCCTCCATTGCAGCAGCTCCTGGACCATCATGACTTCCAGGGGGACGCCTCATCACTAGAAGAGTTCATGGACGCCGATGAGTATCACGCCACCACTGAGTCCGTCATTACCATGGCCTCAGAGCGTGAGTTCGAAAACTTTGAAAATATCCGCTTAGTTGTTGTTGTTGGTGGTGGGTGTGTGTGTGTGTGTGTGTGTGTGTGTGTGTGTGTGTGTGTGTGTGTGTGTGTGTGTGTGTGTGTGTGTGTGTGTGTGTGTGTGTGAAAAAATATGTTCATCCTCCATCCAAGCCACCTCACTCCTGCTCTCTATCGTCCCTTCCTTTGAACGCATTATACAAAGTATAGGCTAGTGTCAATTGGCAGCTTTTTGGGAGAAGGCAGAATTCTTAGATTTGGTATTGACAGCAACTTGATAGATATGCAGTGGAGAGAATGAATGTCTCCGGGGTTATCATCAAAAGGATAAAAAAACACTTTCTACTTAGTAGTTTGTCTAAATGCATATAGATGCATCTAGGGTACAATACGACTAAGGGCATCTCAGGGTTAAAGGCACTTTAAATTATTTCTCTAAAAACACTAAATAGCAACAAAAATTATCATAGCACTTTCCTAAACACCTGTTTGTCACTATGCACCGCAAAACTTTCCTGATCCATGAGATCATTGCATGTTATGTCTAAAGTTTGATTTTAAAGGAAATTTGATCTAGTATTTAATCATTTCAGTATGTTGAAAATGAATGTAGCTAATGAAAATCCCTAAATTGAGACAAAATACTTATTTGTTATTTTAATTTTCTTCAAGTTGATTATTTTTTTTATAATATATATATATATATATATATATATATATATATATATATATATATATATATATATATATAAAACTGTCAAAGAAGTGAAAGGATAGTATTTGGGCTAAAAAGAACCTCTGTTGCTGGGACTAAAGCCCCCCCCATAAAACACATAGTTGTTCTTAAATGGTGGAAATTGTTTTTTTTTATATATAAAAATAATTATTATAATAATTAAAAGTGGGCTCACATTGACTGATCTAATACCAATGGAGATTGGCTGTAGGGGGGCCTGGGTAGCTCAGCGAGTAAAGAAACTGACCACCACCCCTGGAGTCGCGATTTCAAATCTCGGACGTGCTGAGAGACTCCAGCAAGGCCCGGTTGCTAGGGAGGGTAGAGTCACATGGGGTAACCTTCTCGTGGTCACTATAATGTGGTTCTTGCACTCTGTGGGGCACGTGGTGAGTTGTGCATGGATGCCACAGAGAATAGCCTGATGCCTCCACACACGCTATGTCACCGCAGTAACGTGCTCAACAAGCCACTTGATAAGATGTACCGATTAACGGTCTCAGAAACAGAGGCAACTGAGATTCAACCCAGATTGAGGCAAGTCACTATGCCACCACAAGGACTTAGAGCACTTTGGAAATTGGGCATTCCAAATAGGGGAGAAAAAAATTGGAGATTCATTTGTTTAAAGAATACTTGAGATGTTATGAAATGCCAAATGTGATTGAAATTAACAAGCAATGGTGCACCCTTTTCTGAAGTAGTCATTTTGAAAAAGTATTATCTTAATTTGTTTCTCAAAAAGCATTTTGCTGTCTTGAAATGATTTGCATTAATTGATAAAATTTTCACTATAACTATTGCCCCTATATCTACAAGACGTTACTATAAACCCCCTGGGGGCCATTTACCCCAGGTTTGTGGGGTAAAAGGCCCCAATGCCACTGTTTTTAGTTAAAACATTTTTTTTTTTATCAATATAACCTTGTTATTATTTCTTTTCACACAAATTATGTTGCCTCATCAATAGTCAATAAAAACTAATTTTGTGACCAGAAAAAAATATTTTCTTAAGGTATATGTAACTTTGTAACATATAGCCAATATAATAATGACATAATAATAACATATGTGTGAACCACTATCCATTAACAGTATGAATGCCTTTGTGTGTAATAAATCAATAATGATAATGTAATTTAAAACATGACAGGCAGATGCGCTGAATGTGGCTTCGAATATATTATTTTATGTCCAAGACAGTGAGCAGTATTTCAACAGATACCCTCAGTAAGAGAGAGTAATTATAAATTATGCATTTAAAAAGCAGCTGTTTCAGAGTAGTCTTGCAAAAACAGGCTCCTGCAGGCTCCCTTGCCACTAAAAAGTGTCCAAAAAGATGCTATTGTTTCCCTTGCAGCAGCAGTGCCTCACGACTGCACTTGCCTTTTAAATGTGAAGTTTATAGGCATAGTCCGTTTTTTTTTTTTCCTCAGTGGGGACATAAAGCCCATGGAGCAGTTTGGGTCGAGGGGAGTGTGTGACCTTTCTGCTGAGAATAGCTGGGGTTCAACAACATTTACACACATAATGTATTCTGCACAAGGCAGATGAAAAGCAGAGCAGATAATCAGTCTCTCTCTCTCTCTTTCTTTCTCTCTCTCTCTCTCTGTTCTGACCAGAGTGAACAAAGATAGGTTTGTGTTCCCCTAACTAACCTCTGCGTTGATTGTCACACAGCCCACGTTCCCGCTGGCATAATGAACGCGTTTGACATTCAAGGGATGAATCACATAAATTATCATTTAACGGCTGCAAGCTGATGCATGCCTTTTGTAAATAGCTATTTGTTGTCAGAGATGATTGTTGTAGCGGTGCAGTATGTGAGTAGGAAAAAATAACTATAAAGTAATTTTTACCAATATAGTTCATCTTTTTGCTCAAAAACAGCAAGCACTGACATGTTTTTGGGGCGCAGGCCTATTGAAGTTTCAGGCTATTACAGTCATCTTACAGTTCTTGTTGTGTTGCATCCATAATGCATCCATAAGTCATGTATGAATTTCAGTTTATCCAGCAGGATCTCTTTTGTTTCTTAAAGTCCTATTAGATATCATTCAATCTTTTGGATATTTTAACATGAAAAGTGATTTGCCTATACTTTCTTGTTTTACCTGTGAGGTCCTATATTTTATTCCCAATTCACTAATGAACTAATCTATACTTATACGTTGTTTCTATACTTTGCCTTTTCCCTAACATAAAAAAAAAAAAAAATAGTTTTACTGCTCACAATTTACAGCGCATGCAATTACATCTCTTTACTGTATCATTGTACATTTATCCACTTTCTGTGTAAAATAAAATGAATCCCACTAGAGCAATACTGCTTTTCTGTTTCACAGGAAAGGAAAGAGGGGATTGCATGAGTTTATGTTCCCTACTCACGGAAGTCTCATAGAGCCTTGTAATCGTAATGCAGTTGTAAAGCAAAAGTGAATGTGCAATATTGAGACACATTGCTCAAATTATTGCTGTGATTTTATGCTTGCCTGTTAGTATTTTAGGTGTCTGATCTAAAGTTGGATATTGTGCATTCACACATTGTGCAAATGTTTTGGTATGCCTTTAATTTAACTTATGTGTGTGTACATAAAGCTGGAGTTGAGCATTGACCCTTAGACCTCATTTGTCACCTGTCTATATATTTAAACCAGACGTTACTCCCTTGTCAGTGTGCCTTCATAAAAGTCAATGGCTTTTGGCTTTTGTCAGTAATTTGTCAACTTCCACCCACACATACCCACCTCCTCTTGGCTGCTGTTGTCGTTCATTTCACTAACTTGTTCAATTTATTGCAATTTACAAGAACACATTTCCAAACAGTGCGGTTGGGGGAATAAAAAATAAATAGGTGAGAATGTTTTGACAAAATTTGTTGGATTTCTTTGACCATGATATGGGTTTTACACAAATTATTAGATATTCATGAACTAGCATCCACCAAACTGTGCTAAATGTACTGCTTTGTTTCTGTTTTTTTTTTTTTATTTGGCTTTTGGATGTTATGAGAGGATGAATGACCAATGGCAAATAATAGAAATATTTAGCGAAACGTCTCTAATAAATTTGTGATCGTGTTTTGCAAGCTATGGTAGTGGGCAGGATTTTTTTTCTTTTGTCTTTAAAATAATACATGTTCATAACTTTCCTCTTTTGCCCCCAACATTTTACTCTGCAGCACATGCACACATGAACACACATTCACCAAGTGAGAGAGAGGAAAAGGCCTCCTATTGACAAGAAGGGTCACAGAGTTCACAGCAATGTAATAAATTGGATGAGGAGCCAATTAGCCTCTTCAGGTCTTTTGCTTTGGCCGCAATAGAGAACTAGTAGATTAAATAACACAACTGCCCCCACCTAAAATGTCAAACAGAACAAGTATGAGATTAAACAACACAAGCAGCGCTGCCTCCCCCAACAAAAATATCTCTCTATCGCCTTTTCTCTTTCTCAGACACACACAAAGTCACAAACACACACTTACTGTTTTTAAGCACACACACTCAAATACACCCCCCAAATAAAAAAGGTCTTTTATAGTGGTGACCCTATAAAAGGGTCATTTCCTGAAGGTGCAGGAACCATAAACAGTAGGAAAGAGAATGCTAAAAAGACAACGTGGTTGTCCGACTATCCTCTGATCAGTGGGAATTGTGCTGGAAGTTTTTATGTATTAATTCACCATGCGAACACTTGTGTCTGAGACACCTTTATTTGTTCCTGTCAATCTGTGAGGATGAAAGAGGGATAGAATAAAGGAGGAGAGCAAACTTGTGTCAAATGCTTTGTCATTCCTGTTATGTTAACAAGAAATAAAAAAGCAAAATAACACAACTCGTTGTCAATTTTATGGCTAATAAACTTTCAAAGGAACTGAAGTCCATTAATAGCCAGGGAAAAATTTCACTGCTCTCTCAAAAAGGTCTCTTTTTCTTTCTCTCACTCTCATTCTTCTTCCCACAGTCCAACCTCTTTTTTCTGGGGAAGTTTAAGACCCAGATAAACAGATACTCGAGTCACGGCATTTGCCAATTAAACTGTGCACAAACATTATACATAAATATGGACAATGCAAAACTTTAAAAAGCCCCCACACACACGCATTTTACCAAAAAATAATTTATCATTATAGTAAAATAATAATAATCTATTCAGACCTCTGTGTTGAATGTTTTATAGGGGTCCAAGTGGCGATTTTAGAGGATAATTCATTTTGGCACTATTGTCTATCTAGAGTTAGAAAAGGACTGTTGCGACATGCACGAAGGAATGCCTGTGCTCACAGTAAAGGGAGAATAATCTCAACAAAAAAAATGCACAGTGGGGTTCCGGAAGTAAAAATCCCATTCATTTTCTCAACGTGAGTCTAATAGAATCATGTTACTAAACCAACAATTCAGTAAAATGGCTTTTTTTTCATGGCTCATTCTACATATTGCGTCAGTTTTCTGGTGAAATAAACATTAGCTTAAATTGTTAAAATTCCTTCTTCACTCCAAAGTTATTATCACTAAAAAAAACAATTACTAAAACAAAAACTAGCAGTGAAAACATATTTGAACTAAAATAAAAAAAATGGTAGTTTAAAAATAAACACAAAAACTAAAATGAACCAATAAATGTGCACTATATTACAAACTAAATTTCAATAGAATCATGGAGAAAATTAGTTTATTTTTCATATTTTCTATCATTGTTGGATGACATAATATAAATAATCTCTCAAGCCTGATTTCTCAATGTTTTCCTCAAAAAGCAAACTATTCTCACAGTGAAATTGGAAAAAATAGGTTGAATTTTCTTAATCTAAAATTGGTCTGTGCTTACTGAAATACGAAACACTGCCACAGTGTCAAAAGTGGTAAGTGTCTTTGGGTGTATGGGCACGTGCAAGTTAAATTTTCCATGTGTACTGTCCATGGAGGGTGTGAGTTGTTTTCTCTGCGGCTGTAAAACAGTGAAGAATCAAGTCATTTTTATATTGTAAAGGATTTAAACTGGCAAGGAGGAGGCGAGAACCGGCTTGAGAATATAAATAATACTGTAGTTTAATGAAAAACTGAAACCAAAGACACAAACACACACATGACGGTCAGCTGACCGTAAATGATCTCTCTCTCGTCGCACCACCTTCCACAGTCGGCCTTTTCCCCTCTCGAAGGCTTAATTAGCCTGATAAGGGACAGGGTGTGTATAATTATGACCCGGCCCCACCCTCCGCCCTGTCACATATGTTTAGCGCTTTTCACAACACACATAATTTGACAGCAGCTTTACAGAAAATTATGCTATAACAGAAAATTAAGCTGTAATATTTGTAATGTCTTAGAGCCATAGTGCTTTGATAAAAACATGATTATAAATTGTGCCTTAAAAAATTATAAATAAATAAGTAAGGCTGAGCGATATGGCCAAAAATATTATCACAATATTCTTTTTAATATCGTTCGATATCAATATTTATTACAATATACATTCACATTTGCATATTGCAAAAAAAATAAAAAATGTATTTCCAAGTTGCCAGAAGAAAAGAAGAAAAAAAAAATCCTAAACAGTCAAAATAGTCATACAAAACTGCATTGGGGCACAGAGACAGCCAAAGCAGTTGTTTCAGAGGGATCTTCTACCAAAATATTACAATATTTTATAGAGTTTATCAATCGAGTGCAGTTGGATTGGAATGTTAAAAGTTAATCTGTTAGTTTTGAAGCATAATGACAGCATATCATTTTTACATTCAATTTATATTTTGTTACATTCAGATACCCAAGTATGGGGGCATAGAAGCCCTTGTGACTGAGGAAAGATACTTTATTGGGGTTCAGGTGTATCCACTGAGAGAAAATTTGGAACATTTTAAAGTCTGAATGGACTAATTTTACATTTTCATTAAAGTGAGATAGACTAGGCTACAAACTAGTAATTTTATTGTCTTTCCATGTCATTCATAACAGAGATCATGACACCTGATTCATTTCACAAACAGAACATAAATCTATTTGTTTATTGTTTAACATGCTGATTAATAAAGCTAAATTTAGAAGAAAAAAACGTTATCGTCTAAAGGCGAAACCACGTTAACTTATGCAGTGCCTCATGTCTACTCGCATGCGGGGAATGAGGCAAGGTGTGCAGAGTGGGACAGGGCATAAATGAAGCATGTTTGGTGCTAGAGAAAAATATTCAAGAATACAGCACAGAAAGATCAAATCTTGTTTGCACAGCACTGTTGTTTTGTCGTGCTACTCACTAGAGATGATGAGAGGGCACAACTGTAGTCATGATGTCTTGCGGCCCGGATGGAATTAGTCTGGGGTCCACAAGGCAGCTAACATTAGAAACTTCATACAGTCTGAGAAAGCCAAACTGCTTGCATTTTTATCAACAAGCACCTGATTGTATACATTTAGAACACAGGCTAAATATAGAAAATTACTCAAAAGTTTATCATCGATGTCATGGATTTTTTTTAGCCCAAAAAATATCCCAACCCTATAAATAAGTCAATAATATTTGGAATAAGACCTCCAGTGAGCAAGCTAAAGGTGACAAGGAACACAAAACTTCTTTAAACTTTGGTTAATGGACAAAAATAACCTTTAGGGAAACCAGACTCATTGTGGGGGCCAGTTCCCTTCTGGCTAAACAGCATGAATATAATGCCAGTATTAGTTATTTATGTGTAGTACAAGTCATGGTTAAATTATTAAACTGAGCTGGTGTTTGGGGCAAATGTTTAAAAAATACTTGTATGGACTGCATGATTAATGACTAAAGTCTTTGAAGTCCATCCTGAATTCACTGCGGAAGTGAACACAGATGCATTGTCCTTTGTAATTAGGCAGCTGAAGGCTTTAGTTGGCAATTAATTTATTGTCTGTGTATTTCATTTTAAGATGGTCCATCCTTTAACCAAGATGATGCAGGCAGAGGTCAGTGAGGTGCATTGCTGTTTGACTGGCAGCTTGTGTCAGTTCATTTCAGTGAAGTCCATCCTAAGTCCAAGGTTCAGGCAGTGGCCAGTGAAGAATCCCATGTCTTACGATTGGATTTGGCATCAATTCATCCTTTGTGAAATTCATCGTAGTAGACTGAAGTGATGTCACAGGCACAGGATGCAGTTTAGTCATCATCACTCGTAGCAGGGAAATCAGACATCAAGCTCTGGTAGCCTCAGGATATGTATCTCAAGATTGAGGCAGGGAAACAAAAATAAATATTAGTGTAGAAACCATTCACTTTAATGCAGAATTATATAATATGAGACGAGTTGATGGATACATTTGGTGAATGCCTGGCTGAATAACTGTGTCTTTAGGCTAGACTTAAATTGAGAGTGTGTCTGAGTCCCGAACAATGCTAGGAAGACTATTCCATACTTCAGGAGCCAAATAATAAAAGTATCTACATACTTTTGTGGATTTTGATTTTCCAGGTATTATTAACAGGCCAGGATTTTGCAATCATAGTGAACGTGATGGAATATAGCGTGATAGCGTGATAGAATTTTTAGAGGTTTTTGTCCAATAATTAGTACCTATATTTTGTCAGAATTGAGTAGAAGTAAATTTCTAGCCATCTAATCTTTGATATCATTGATACACTCTGCTAACTTGAATAATTGTAACATTCTGTCGAGTTCCGAAGAAATCGAAAGTTGGGTATCATTGGCATATCGGTGAAGAATAATTCCACAGTTCCTGATAATGTCTCACAGGGAGAGCCAGCATATATAAGGAGTAAAGCAGATGCCCTAAAACTGATCGCTGTGGCACTCCATACTTAACTTTAGTTTGATCTGACAATTCCTCACTTGCACAGACAAAGTGGTAGTGGTTGAATAAATAGGACCTAAACCAAGCTAATGCCTGTCTTCAAATGCCAACATATTTCTCAACCATATCTAAGAGAATGTCGCTATATATGGTGTCGAAGGCAGCACTAAAATATAAAAGCACAAGAAAATAAATGCAGCCGCAATCAGATGATAAAAGCAAGTAATTTGCAACTCTGATAAGTGCAGTCTCTGTACTGTGATGGGGCCTAATTCCTGACTGAAATTCTTCATATAATAAATTTCTCTGTAAAAATTAGGGATGCACCGATACCGATATTTTCTCTTCGATCCGATTTCAATATCACAATCCAATAACAATTTTTTTGCATAATCAGTTTAGAATATATTTACCTCATTATGTGGATAGCCTATCAAGAAAAACTTTGTTAACTAGTCTACTTCATAATGTATAGCAGCAAAATTAACAGTAATTCCAATATAAGTCATCAATAGAAAAGAAGACTTTCTTTGCAAATGTTTTTCAACTTGTATCTGGACTTTAAAGGATTCAGATCTCTCTTTTTTTCAATTTAGTTGTAAAATATCAGTCCACATTTCATTCACATTTCATAATTTTTTTTGGAACCCATTCAACTTAAATATTGTTATATAATTTGTAAACAAATAATAATACAAATAAATTAATATTGTAATTCTTACTGACTTTTAGAATTTTAAATACAATAAAAAATGTCTCCCTGCCATTTTCTAAAGACTTAGAATAAGGAAGCAATGATATATTAAAAGTTTTGTTTAAAATCACCAAGCAACTTCTTTGTAGTTTACAAGCTGCCTGGAGTTGGGACCCTTTCAATCTCTATAACTTGCAGCCACACATTGTATTAGTGCTAAAGGGACATACCAAGCTGAGAGTCAGCGGAATTTAAATAATAAAAATACATTTCGAAATTTCTTTATGCCATTTTCAGTAGACTTAGAATAAGGAAATAATGGAAGATTTTTGTTTAAATTGACTTAGCAACTTATCTGTAGTTTACAAGCAACCCTGTGCTGGACTAGATGCGGGGACCCGTACAATCTCTACTGCTCTCAGGACCATTACGCTACACAGATTTTAGGACACGGTTAAAGCCATTTTTCACATCCTTTAACCCATAGGTGGTGCTGTCTCTAAACTTTGGATGTACCCTCAGATCATGGTCTTTATGAAGCACACCAAGTTTCATTTCGATAGAAGAAAGCATTGCTGAGATGCAGCCTCAAATCCATTTTCACATCAACCTTGTTATAACTTCGCATTGGTATAATTTCTAAACAGTAGTACAAATTAAAATGGTTTCTGGTCAGTTCTATGTGGCTTAGTCTGGCCAAAGTTTGAAGGATGTGAAACCTTTAAACTATAAATATCATAATCCAAGATGGCTGCCACTGGAGTTTTAATGTAGTGGGTCCATTTGAATCAGCAGGAGGAGAGTAATCAAATTTTGAATCAAAAATCGAATTTTGTTTCTAGGCCAAACGGTTCAAAAGATTTACTTTGGGGGAAAGTCATGCCCGCCCCTATCAGTGTGCCAAATTTCAGCATTTTACTATAAATAGATAGATCCAGCCAATGGATCACTAGTCAAGATTTGATTGACAGGTCATGTAGCCATTGTTATGACGTTTCTGTGGTTACAGGGGTAAGGCCTTGCTCATTCCAGAACAGTGACCTAGTGTTTGTTTGGATTGAGAACTTAAGGCCACCATTATGCTCTAATCTTTCTTATGTTTCTGAAGACCAATCAGAGCTGAAATCTAAGCTGCTTCTTACAATGGATCTATGCAAAGACACTAAAATCTAGCTAAATTTGAATACTTTGGAATAAGTTCCACACAGTTTTGAGGATGAATAAATGCCAAACCGGCAGGAGCACATGTTATGTGTTTGGACTCATAGCAGCTAAAGGGATAAAGTAAAATGCACAGATTTTGATCAGTGTGAATTATTTGGCTCTTTGGATAATTTATTATTTTAATTAGTGATTATTTAACTATATATAAACTCAGCAAAAAAGAAACCCCTTTTTCAGGACACTTTGTTTTAAAGATAATTTTGTAAAAATCCAAATAACATCACAGATCTTTATTGTAAAAGGTTTAAACAACATTTTCCATGCTTGTCATAAACACTTAATGAACATGCACCTGTGGAACAGTCGTTAAGACACTAACAACTTACAGACGGTAGGCAATTAAATTCATAGTTATAAAAACTTAGGACACTAAAGAGACCTTTCTACTGACTCTGAAAAACACCAAAAGAAAGAGTGCCCAGGATCCCTTGCTGCATGGAGGCATGAGGACTGCAGATGTGGCCAGGGCAATAACTTGCAATGTCCGTACTGTAAAAAACCTGAGACTGCACTACAGGGAGACAGGTAGGACAGCTGATCATCCTCTCTGTGGCAGACCACGTGTAACAACACTTGCACAGGATCGGTACATCCGAATATCACACCTGTACAGGATGGCAACAACAACTGCCCAAGTTACACCAGGAATGCACAATCCTTCCATCAGTGCTCTGACTGTCTGCAATAGGCTGAGAGAGGCTGGAAGGAGGGTTTGTAGGCTTGTTGAAAGGTAGGACCTTACCAGACATCATCGGCAACAATGTCGCCTATGGGCACAAACCCACCTTCGCTGGACCAGACAGGACTGGCAAAAAGTGCTCTTCACTGACAAGTAACGGTTTTTTCTCACCAGGGGTGATGGTCGGACTCGCGTTTATCGTCAATGGAATGAGCATTACATTGAGGCCTGTACTCTAGAGTGGGATGGATTTTGAGGTGAAGGATCCACCATGGTCTGGGAAGACATCCTCCTCCCTCATGTGATACCCTTCTTGCAGGCTCATCCTGACACGACCCTCCTGCATGACAATGCCACCAGCCATACTGCACATTCTGTGCGTGATTTCCTGCAAGACAGGAATGTCAGTGTTCTGCCATGGCCAGCGAAGAGCCCGGATCTCAATCCCATTGAGCACATCTGGGACCTGTTGGATCGGAGGGTGAGGGCAAGGGCCATTCCCCCTAGAAATGTCCGGTAACTTGCAAATGCCTTGGTGGAAGAGTGGGGTTACATCTCACAAAAATCTGTTACAGTCCATGAGGAGGAGATGCACTGCAGAACTTAATGCAGCTGGTGGCCACACCAGATACTGACTATTACTTTTGATTTTGACCCCCCCCCCCTTTGTTCAGGGACACATTATTCAATTTCTGTTAGTCAGATGTCTGTGAAACCTGTTCAGTTTATTTCTTAGTTGTTGAATCTTTTTAAGTTCATACAAATATTTACACATGTTAAGTTTGCTGAAAATAAAAGCAGATGAAAGTGAGAGGATGTTATTTTTGCTGAGTTTATTTATGGCAGAAAAATAAATGTTTGTTAGAAATGTGAATAATTACTGGCTTCCACTGAGAACAATACGTACACTGTAACCATGCATTATAATTGTAATTATAATCTCTAACTAATTTTATATAATGTTTTGCAATCAAATAGTGTGTCCTCATATGTGGTTTTGTTCACAAAACGTTTATTCACTCTTGTACCAATGGAGTTCTGATTTCATCCTGTGGCTACTTAATTAGGGTTCTAGTCCCAAGCATTCAAGAGTAACACCCATTTAAATTTGAAAACGTAATTTTCTGATAAATGTTAAAAAAGGGGAGAGCCAGTTAAGTTTAAATGAACATTTGTTATATTGAAGTCAGAGATGACTGAGAGTAAAGAAATGCAGTGCAGGGAGTCAGATGTTCATTTATTAACTGTTCTGGGCTGTGTTTCCCAAAAGCGTTGTTAGTGTAAATGGATTGCAAGTACCATAAGAACCAGTGGTCTTTATATGCAACTTGGGCTAACAATGTGTGGCAGGGCGGAGGGCGGGGCCGGGTCGTGATCATTCACACCCGGTCCCTTATCAGGCTAATCAAGCCTCCGAGAGGGATAAAGGCCGACTGCGGAGGATTGTGCGGGAGAGAGAGATAGTTTACGGACATGTCCGTCATGTGTGTTTTTGTTGTCTTTTAAGTTTATTATTAATCTATTATTTATGTTGAAAAGCCGGTTCTCGCCTCCTCCTTTCCATTGACTGCTTTACACAATTATTTTGGTTAACACAGCTCTGAGTGTTAACCAAGAGTGTTTCCATTCATTCAGTTAAACAATTTATCTGACTGAATCAACATGCAAGTTTTTGAGTAAGAGTGAATTATTTAAAGAGGTGATATAGAGTATTTTTTTAATTTGAGTAAATTTAATGGAATGAGTGAAAATGACATCAAGAAAGAAATGTTTTTTGGTATTATTTGGTGGAACATGTTTTTTTTCTGGTGTTGTTACATTCAGTTTAGACCGCAAGCTCACAAAAACTTTTGATTAGCGTGGTCTGAAGATGATTTGAGCAAAATCAGTTAAATTAATAATGGCCGAGAGGAAGTATGGCCGACCATGACAAATGTGGTATCATTTAATATATTTTGTTATTTTTTTTACAACAAGCTAGCGCTGTCCTGAAACATTTTGTGCAGCTTTAGGGCATTTTACAGATGACACAAGATGAGTTTTGTAATGATACGTCAATGCATTTCTAAAATACAGCAATTTACAATAAAATTCAAAATGGCTGACGCCCAAAATGGCTGACAAGGGCAAAATTGATATCATTCGACACTGTATGCCCCACAGTATCTAAAGAGTCCAAGTATCTGTTTCATGATTTTAGGACAAATCATTCAGTAAAAATAATCATTTATTTTTTTGTATCACGTAACCAGTAGGTGGCGCTGTGCAAAAAGTGCTCAGGTACCCTCAGATCACGGTTGTCATAACACACACCAAGTTTGGTCTGAATAAGTTTGGTCACTAAAGCGTTACGGAGATATAGGATAATAATTGATTTGGAGTGCTCATCATCAAATGTCTTTGAGTTATTTAAGAACAGTTTGGTCTTTCAAAAAATATATTTGAGCAACTTTTTGGCGACATGGTCTAAAGATGATCTGAGCCAAATTTGGTTAAAATTAGGCCAACCGTCTAGGAGTTCGAAAAAGTATGACCAGAAGCTTGGCCGACCATGTTAAATGTAAAGAACTTGTGAATTATAGTTGGCCCTGACTTTAAACTGCTCAGGTAAATTCAGGACATGATTTTGATGATACATACCTATTTTCTTTCAAATCTGACAATGCATTTAAAATATGTATCACTTTTTAACAAAATACCTATTTTTAGAGCAATGTTTACATCTTTTGACCCATAGGTGGCACTGTCTCAAAACGTTGTATGTACCTTCAGATCATGGTCCTGATGATGCTTATCAAATTATGTTTCGATATTACAAACCATTGCCGAGACATAGCCTCAAATATTTTTTCACAGGCACCTTGTTAATTCTGTGTTTGCATAACATTTCAGCAAAGAAAAATACCAAAATTCTGTATTGTTCATATTTTCATTATTTTGAGCCATTTTGTGTGCAAATTAGGCAAAGTTTGAAGGAGCAGTCATAAAAAAACAATGTATGACACAAAAGATGGCAGCCTGGTGGAATTTTAATGTAAGGGGTCCATTTGAATTATCTGGAGGAGAGTAATCAGACAAAACAAGAATTGTGTCTTTATGACAAAGATTCAAAAGATAAGCACAAAAGAAAAGTGATTTTTTGACATGGTGGTGGTGCTATTGAATTTGTCCTAGAGACCCCAAAATTGGTATGGCAGCTATTCATAACCACCCCTCTCAGTGTGCCAAATGTAATAATTTTCCAATGTATAGTTCTATGGGCTGTCATAGACTCCACAAACACATATGTGTAGATATGTGTTTTGTTACTTCAAATCATTCAAAATCAAATCAAATCAAATCACTTTATTGTCACACTACCATGTACACAAGTGCAACAGTAGGTGATAGTCTTGTGTGCAGTTCCGAGCAACATAGCAGTCATGACAGTGACGAGACATATACCAATTACAATAAACAACATATTTACACAATGCAATTTACATATCAAATGTACACATACTTAAACAACACAATAATTATATACAATGAACTGTTAGGGGTATAACAGTTATGATCCGGATCAGATAAGGAGAAAGAAAAACCAGGAGTCAAGAAGTTCAATCAAAGAATCCAAAATTTACGGAAGAATAGTTTGCAGTGAAATTGGTACAGCCAGCGGCAAAGTCTCACGAGGAGATCGAAAGCTAACTCATACATTACACAAAATCTTACATCAATTATACCATTTGCAAGGAGTACATTCTATTATTTCACTCCTGATTGGCTAACAGAGCATAAAGTCACAACATATAGATAGCTATAGCACATCAACATTAATCAGCGCAATTGTCATCCTGGCCCGAGATTTACATCTGAAGTGACCTCGCAGATGGTCTCGGGCGTCTTCGAGTCTGCCTGCTGTGTCTCCCTGGATTCAAAACCTGGGTAGAAGGGCAATACGCACACACGAAACACTGACGAATGACAGTGTTTCTCTGCGCACAAGGGAACCAGAGCACACATTTATCAGGTCGTTTTAACCAAAACAGTGAGATAAGAAATATTCACCCCTCAGGCAAAGGAGAGGAAAGAAATAATAAGAGAAAATTTACACTTCTACTTATTCAAGTAGTATTGCATAGGACTTTAAACCATATACTTAATCATAGAAAAGTAACAATCAAACACAGAACATATGTTTAACATTCTCCCTGCCCCCTCTCATCACAGCTAAGCTTATCCCCAAAGGACCTTCAGACTATGGGCAGGACAGAGAGAGAGACTCTGGAATGTTCCTTAAAAGACACTAGTTAACATTCCAACACACATATGATTCAAAGTATATTTCAGTTATGCATAAGAAAATAGAATTGATTATGTGATCATGCATATAGTTAATTCATCATTTTATTAAAGAAGTTAAGCAACAGCATATAGATAGATATTGATATAAAAGGATATATATATATGTATTGATATATCTGAAGAGACAAGGGATTTCGACCCTCACCCTTCAGTACAGTAAACAATACACACAATATAGGATATACATACAATAAAACTAAAAAAAGAGTATATAAAAATATATATACAGTAGTTGTATTGAGGAGAATATATTTGACAGTCCAGTGTGAGAAATAAGATTAATAAAGTGCAGTGCTGATTATTGATCATGTGTTCAAAAGTCTGATTGCTTGGGTGAAGAAGCTGTCATGTTGCTAACGACTTGGTTGCTAGGGTAAGCCCATTTGGTGGCTAGGCAGTTACCACTGTGAAAATAAAATGGTTCCTTGCTAGACTGAGTAAAACAAGCCAAACAGGAAGTTTCTACGATGTTCTGTTGCAGAGATATGTATTTTGCTCTTTGGTTGCTAGGGTAAGCCCATGTGGTTGCTAGGCAGTTGGCAGGGAAATACTAAGAAGCTACTTTCTGGCCTGAGTCATACATGCCAACAAAGATGTCTGTACGACATTCTGATATGGAGATACCCATCAAAGCCATTTTGAATGGAAGACAATGGGTTTGGTTGATAGGGTGCTCTAAATGGATGTTAAGGCATGGCTAAGTAGTTTTCATGATGATACTTGAAGACTGATTCCTCACCCAAGTAAAACAAGCCTACTCTCATGTCTCTAGGACATTCTGATCCGAAGATATCACTCTCAGACATTTTTAATGGAAGTCAATGGGACTGATTGCTAGGGTGCTCTAAATGGTTGCTAGGGCATGGCTAGCCAGTGAGCAGAGTGATTCTTATTGGCTGCTTACTATCCTAAATCAAAAGAGCCAATCCCCAAGTGTCTAAGATATTCTGTTCTGAAGATATACATTTTGAATGGAAGTTAATGGGGTGTGCTAGGGTCCCATAAACGGTTGTTAGGGCATGGCTATGCCATTTACAAGGTTATATATAAAGACTAATTGGTAGCCTGAGTGAAATGAGCCCGTCCCCCTGTCTCTAAAATATTTTGATTGGGAGATATGCGCCCACAAAATAAAGTGTTTTGTCATAGTAGGGAAAAAATGATAGTTTTCATGAGCGAGTCCCTCACCATAGCATGTCAATGGGACATTTTGGGGAGTTTTTTTGCCCCCCAGGGGTGCACCGTACCCCCAAACCCTTAGAAAATTCATAGCACAGTTGTCATCAATAGGACGGTCGATTTGACACCTCATTCGTGGGTATACGACAAATGGTGCAGGACGAGTTAGGTGGCGATATTTGCACAGAAGAAGAAGAAGAAGAAGAACTAGAAGGGCACATTTCCTAAAGAAAATGTGAGTGGTGCTTGCTGTGGCAAAATTTCACACCACAATGTTCCACCAACTGTCCCAAGTTGAAAGAGGCCACGCCCATGACAGTAGGAGGTTCTGGTGCAGAGATAATGGTGTTGTTCTATGGTTGCTAGTGTAACCCATCTTGTTGCTATGAAGTGACCTGTGTGATACTTAACAAGGCTCCTTGCCATCCTGAGTGAAATAAGTCAACCCAAAAGTCTCTATGATTTTCTGGTGCAGAGATATGTGATTTGTTTCTTGGTTGCTAGGGTAACCACATCTTGTTGCTAGGCAGTTACCAGGGTGATATTTATCAAGGCCACTTTCCATCCTGAGTGAAATAAAACAACCTGGAAGTCTCTACGATTTTCCGGTGCAGAGATATGTGATTTGTTACTTGGTTGCTAGGGTAACCCCATCTGGTTGCTAGGCAGTTATCAGGGTGATAGTTATCAAGGCTTCTTTCCATCCTGAGTGAAATAAGTCAACCCAGATTTCTCTACGATTTTCTGGTGCATAGATATGTGATTTGTTACATGGTTGCTAGGGTAACCCCATCTGGTTGCTAGGCAGTTATCAAGGTGACAGCCAACAATGCTCCTTGGCATCCTGAGTGAAATAAGTCAACCTAGAATTCTCAAAAATGTTCTAGTGCAGATATATGTGATTTGATACTTGGTTGCTAGGGTAAACCCATCTGGTTGCTAGGAAGTTGCCAGGGTGATGCTTGTCAAGGCTACTTTCCATCCTGAGTGAAATAAGTTAATCTGGAAGTCTTTACGACATTTCAGAGTCTCATACTGAGATACACATCTTAGTGATTTTGAATGAATGTCAATGGTGTTTTGTTTCTATGGTGATTTAAATGGTTGCTAGGGCATGGCCAAGTTAGTTCCCATGATGGTACTTGAAGACTGATTACTCACCCCATTAAAACAAACCAACTCTCATGTCTCTAGGACATTCTGATCCGAAGATATCTTACTGTAATTGAAATCAATAAATCTGGTTGCTGGGGCATGGCTAGCCAGTGAACAGATTGATTCTTATTGGTTGCTTAATATCCTGACTCAAAATAGCCAATCCCCAAGTTTCTATGATATTCTGTTCTTAAGATATCCATCTGAGCCATTTTAAATGGAAGTGTATGGGGGCTGTTGCTAGGGTTCTGTAAATGGTTACTAGGGTGTGGCTAATTCATTTCCAAGGTGATACTTAAAGTCTGATTGGTAGCCCGAGTGAAATGAACCCACCCCCATGTCTCTACTATATTCTTATTGGGAGATATGATCCCACTGTATAAAGTGTCTTGTCATAGTAGGGAAAAAACAATTGCTTTCATGGGCAAGACCCTTGCCATAGTATGCCTAATGGGGCATATTTGGGCTCATTTTACCCCCAGAGGTAAATCTTACCCCGAAACTCATATCATGCTCCAAAACTGCTTGCTAGTCTGCATCAAATGAGTCCACCCACATTTCTTTATGAAATTCTGTTCTGGAGATATGATCCGTCAAAGTTCGTCACAATGCAAAGTCAATGGGACATTTTGGGGTGGTTTTTTGCCGCCTAGGGGTGCAAAGTACCCCCCACCCCTTAGAAAAGTCATAGCACAGGTGTCCTCAATAGGCCGTTTGATTTGACACCTCATTCGTGGGTCCACGCCAAACGGTGCGGGACGAGTTAGGTGCCAAAGTTTTGTACGGAAGAAGAATAATAAAAAGAAAATGTGAGTGGTGCTTGCTGCGGCAAAATTTCTTACTACAATGTCCCATCTGCTGACCAGAGTTGAAAGAGGCCACCCTCATGACAGTAGGATGTTCTGGTGCAGAGATATTGGTGTTGTTCCATGGTTGCTAGGGTAACCCATCTTGTTGCTTGGCAGTGACCAAGGTGTCAGCCAACAATGCTCCTTGCCATCCTGAGTGAAAAAATTCAACCCGCAATCTCTACGATGTTCTAGTGCAAAGATATGTGATTTGTTACTTGGTTGCTAGGGTAACACCATATGGTTGCTAGGCAGTTACCAAGGTGACAGCCAACAATGCTCCTTGCCATCCTGAGTTAAATAAGTTAACCTGGAAGTCTCTACGATTTTCTGGTGCAGAGATATGTGATTTGTTACTTGGTTGCTAGGGTAACCCCATGTGGTTGCTAGGCAGTTTCTAAGGTGACAGCCAACAATACTCCTTGCCATCCTGAGTGAAATAAGTCAACCCGGAAGTCTCTACGATTTTCTGGTGCAGAGATATGTGATTTATTACTTGGTTGCTAGGGTAACCCCATATGGTTGCTAAGCAGCTACCAGGAAGATACTTTTCAAGGCTCCTTGGGATCCTGAGTGAAATAAGTCAACCCGGATGTCTCTACGATTTTCTAGGGCAGAGATATGTGATTTGTTACTTGGTTGCTAGGGTAAACCCATCTGGTTGCTAGGCAGTTACAAGGGTGATACTTATAAAGGCTACTTTCCATCCTGAGTGAAATAAGTCAACCCAGAAGTCTTTACTACATTCTTATCTTGAGATACACATCTTAGATACACATCTTAGTGATTTTGAATGGATGTCAATGGTGTTTTGGGGCAGCTGTGGCTCAGTTGGAAGAGCGGGTTGGCCACTAATTGCAGGGTTGGTGGTTTGAATCCCGGCATGGCTCCACATGCCGAAGTGTCCTTGGGCAAGACACTGAACCCCAAGTTGTTCCCAATGGCAGGCTAACACCTTGCATGGCAGCTCTGCCGCCATTGGTGTATGAATGTGTGTGTGAATGGGTGATTGAGTCACATTGTAAAGCGCTTTGAATACCGTTAAGGTTAAAAAAGCGCTATATAAGTGCAGACCATTTACCATTTTTACCATTTTGTTGCTAGGGTGCTTTAAATGGTTGCTAGGGCGTGGCTAAAGTGTTCCCATAATGATACTTGAAGACTGATTACTCACCCAATTAAAACAAACCAACTTTCATGTCTCTAGGACATTCTGATCCAAAGATATCTTACTGTAATTGAAATCACTAAATCTGGTTGCTAGGGTGCTCTAAATGGTTGCTATGGTGTGGCTAGCCAATGAACAGAGTGGTTCTTATTGGTAGCTTACTATCCTGACTCAAAATAGCCAATCCCCAAGTTTCTATGATATTCTGTTCTGAAGATATCCATCTGAGCCCTTTTAAATGGAAGTGTATGGGGGCTGTTGCTAGGGTGCTATAAATGGTTACTAGGGCGTGGCTACATAATTTCCAAGGTGATACTTAAAGACTGATAGGTACACCGAGTGAAATGAGCCCACCCCCGTGTCTCTACTACATTTTGATTGGGAGATATGATCCCACAGAATAAAGTGTCTTGTTATAGTAGGGGAAAAACAATTGCTTTCATGGGCGAGACCCTTGCCATAGTATGCCTATGGGGCATATTTGGGCCCGTTTTACCCCCCAGGGGTAAATCTTACCCCGAAACTCATGTCATGCTCCAAAACTGCTTGCTAGGCCGCATCAAATTAGTCCACCCACATGTCTTTACGAAATTCTGTTCTGGAGATATGATCCGTCAAAGTTAGTTGCAATGCAAAGTCAATGGGACATTTTGGGGTGGTTTTTTGACCCCAGGGGTGCAACGTACCACCCACCCCTTAGAAAAGTCAAAGCATAGGTGTCCTCAATAGGCCGTTTGATTTGACACCTCATTCGTGGGTCTACGCCAAATGGTGCGGGACGAGTTAGGTGCCAAATTTTGTACGGAAGAATAATAATAATAAAAACTAGAATGTACATCTCCTGAAGAAAATGTGAGTGGTGCTTGCCATGGCAAAACTCGTCAAATAACATTTTATAACTGCTGAGATATGTGTTTTTTTAGTCGGTTGCTAGGGTACCCCCATCTGGTTGCTAGGCAGTTACCATAGTGATATTTATCAAGTGTCCTTGCTATCCTGAGTAAAATCAGTCAAACAGGAAGTCTCTACGATGTTCTGATCCAGAGATATGTGATTTGTTATTTGGTTGCTAGGGTAACCCCTCCTTGTTGCTAGGCAGTTACCATAGTGATTCTAATCAAGTGTCTTTGCCATCCTGATTGAAATAAAGCAACCCAGAAGTCTCTACGTTTTTCTGATGCAGAGATATGTGATTTGTTACTCGGTTGCTAGGGTAACCCCATCTGGTTGCTAGGCAATTACCATAGTGACCTAGAAATAAGTCATAGTTACACGTGTCCTTTGGGCAGCTCCTGACCCCAGGGGTGCAACTTTTACCCCATATTGAGGCATCTTACAGAGCCTGCCAGCCTCTTCAAATGTAGCAAATGACACGTTTCTGCGAAATCCTGGCTCGGAGCTGTGATGCGTCAAAGTTTGTCGCAATGTTAAGTCTATGGGATTTTTCGGCCGCTTTTTTGCCCCTGGGGAAAATACCGTACCCCGATCGCTTATAAAAGTCATAGCACACGTGTCCTCAATAGGCCGTTTGATTTGACACCTCATTCGTGGGTCTACGCCAAACGGTGCGGGACGAGTTAGGTGCCGAAGTTTTGTACGGAGATATAAAAATAAAAATAATAAGTATGTGAGATTACAATAGTGATGCTTTGCAAGCACCACTAACTAGATGGGTACATTTCCTGAAGAAAATGTGAGTGGTGCTTGCCGTGGCGAAACTCGTCAAACAGCATGTTGTAACTTGAAAAGAACAAAAATTATGTTCATAAATAAATCAACCCAGAAGTCTGTATGATTTTCTGGTGCAGAAATATGTGATTTGTTACTCTGTTGCTAGGGTAAGCCCATGTGGTTGCTATGCAGTTACCAAGGTAATACAATACATGGCTCCTTTCCATCCTGAGTGAAATAAGTCAACCCGGAAGTCTGTAGTGTTTTCTGGTGCAGAGATATGTGATTTGTTACTCGGTTGCTAGGGTAACCCCATCTGGTTGCTAGGCAGTTACCATAGTGATACTAATGAAGTCTCCTTGCCATCCTGATTGAAATAAGTCATCCCGGAAGTCTCTACGTTTTTGTGATGCAGAGATATGTGATTTGTTACCCGGTTGCTAGGGTAACCCCATCTGGTTGCTAGGCAGTTACCATAGTGATACTAATCAAGTGTCCTTGCCATCCTGATTGAAATAAGTCAACCCAGAAGTCTCTACGTTTTTCTGATGCAGAGATATGTGATTTGTTACTCGGTTGCTAGGGTAACCCGATCTGGTTGCTAGGCAGTTACCATAGTGATACTAATGAAGTGTCCTTGCCATCCTGATTGAAATAAGTCAACCTGGAAGTCTCTACGTTTTTGTGATGCAGAGATATGTGATTTGTTACTCTGTTGCTAGGGTAACCCCATCTGGTTGCTAGGCAGTTACCATAGTGATACTTATCAAGTGTCCTTGCCATCCTGATTGAAATAAATCAACCAGGAAGTCTCTCTGATTTTCTGGTGCAGAGATATGTGATTTGTTACTCGGTTGCTAGGGTAACCCCATGTGGTTGCTAGGCAGTTACCATAGTGATACTAATCAAGTCTCTTTGCCATCCTGATTGAAATAAGTCAACCCGGAAGTCTGTACGTTTTTGTGATGCAGAGATATGTGATTTGTTAGTTGGTTGCTAGGGTAACCCCATCTGGTTGCTAGGCAGTTACCATAGTGATACTAATGAAGTCTCCTTGCCATCCTGATTGAAATAAGTCAACCCGGAAGTCTCTACGTTATTGTGATGCAGAGATATGTGATTTGCTAGTCGGTTGCTAGGGTAACCCCATCTGGTTGCTAGGCAATTACCACAGTGATACTAATGAAGTGTCCTTGCCATCCGGGTTGACTTATTTCAATCAGGAAGTCTCTACGTTTTTGTGATGCAGAGATATGTGATTTGTTACTCGGTTGCTAGGGTAACCCCATCTGGTTGCTAGGCAGTTACCATAGTGATACTAATCAAGTGTCCTTGCCATCATGATTGAAATAAGTCAACCCGGAAGTCTCTACGTTTTTCTGATGCAGAGATATGTGATTTGTTACTCGGTTGCTAGGGTAACCCCATCTGGTTGCTAGGCAGTTACCATAGTGATAATAATCAAGTCTCCTTGCCATCCTGATTGAAATAAGTCAACCCGGAAGTCTCTACATTTTTCTGATGCAGAGATATGTGATTTGTTACTGTGTTGCTAGGGTAACCCCATGTGGTTGCTATGCAGTTACCATAGTGATACTTATGAAGTCTCCTTGCCATCCTGATTGAAATAAATCAACCCAGAAGTCTCTCTGATTTTCTGGTGCAGAGATGTAGTTATTGCTAAATGGTTGTTAGGGTACTCTGTTTAGTTGCTAGTGAGTGGCTTGGCAGCTGCCAAACATAAATCTCCAAAGGCTGCTTGTCAGTATGAATGATATAAACCAACTCCCATACCTCTGTGACATTCAGAATGGAAGATATCCCTCTATGGATTTTGGTTGCTAAGGTGCTCTACAGTGGTTGCTAGGGAGGGGCTAGGAAGTGTTGAGGTGATTCATGATTGGCTGTTTGCTGTCCCGAGTCAAACGAGACCACCCTTGTGTTTCTATGACACTTCTATCCGGAGATATCCCTTTGATCTCTTTCAATAGAAGTCTATGGGACTTGTTGCTAAGGTGCTCTAAATGGTTGCTAGGGCATGGCTTGATAGCTTCTCAATGATCCTGGGAGACTGATTGGTCGTCTGAGTAAAATGAGCCCGCCCCCTCATCTCTATGACACTGTGATCCAGAGCTATGTTCAATACAAAATCCTTAGCCATTTCATTTCCTGGGCCGTCCTACACCATTATAAGTCAATTGGGGCATTTTTGGGCAGCTCCTGCCCCCCAGGGGTGCAACTTTTACCCCATATTGAGGTATGCTCTTACAGAGCCTGCCAGCCTCTTCAAATGTGGCAAATCACACGTTTCTGCGAAATCCTCGCTCGGAGCTGTGACGCGTCAAAGTTTGTCGCAATGTTAAGTCTATGGGATTTTTCGGCCGCTTTATTGCCCCTGGGGCAAACACCATACCCCGATACGCTTATAAAAGTCATAGCACACGTGTCCTCAATAGGCCGTTCGATTTGACACCTCATTAGTGGGTCTACGTCAAGCGGTCGTGGGACGAGTTAGGTGCCGAAGTTTTGTACGGAGATATAAAAATAAAAACTAGATAGGTACATTTCCTGAAGAAAATGTGAGTGGTGCTTGCCGTGGCAAAACTCGTCAAATAGCCTGCTTGAAAAGAACAGAAATTGTGGTCATAAATAAATCAACCCAGAAGTCTGTATAATGTTCTGGTGCAGAAATATGTGATTTGTTAGTAGGTTGCTAGGGTAACCCCATGTGGTTGCTAGGCAGTTACCATAGTGATACTAATCAAGTGTCCTTGCCATCCTGATTGAAATAAGTCAAACCGGAAGTCTGTATGTTTTTGTGATGCAGAGATATGTGATTTGTTACTCTGTTGCTAGGGTAAGCCCATCTGGTTGCTAGGCAGTTACCATAGTGATACTAATCAAGTCTCCTGGCCATCCTGATTAAAATAAATCAACCCAGAATTCTCTTCAATTTTCTGGTGCAGAGATATGTGATTTGTTACTCGGTTGCTAGGGTAACCCCTCCTTGTTGCTAGGCAGTTACCATAGTGATCATAATCAAGTGTCTTTGCCATCCTGATTGAAATAAACCAACCCAGAAGTATCTACGTTTTCTGATGCAGAGATATGTGATTTGTTACTTGGTTGCTAGGGTAACCCCATATGGTTGCTAGGCAGTTACCATAGTGATACTAATGAAGTGTCCTTGCCATCCTGAGTAAAATAAGTCAACCCGGAAGTCTCTACTGTTTTGTAGTGCAGAGATATGTGATTTGTTACTCGGTTGCTAGGGTAACCCCATCTGGTTGCTAGGCAGTTACCATAGTGATAGTAATCAGGTCTCCTTGCCATCCTGAGTGAAATAAACCAACCCAGAAGTCTGTACGTTTTTCTGATGCAGAGATATGTGATTTGTTACTTGGTTGCTAGGGTAACCCCATATGGTTGCTAGGCAGTTACCATAGTGATAGTAATGAAGTCTCCTTGCCATCCTGAGTGAAATAAGTCAACCCGAAATCTCTACAAATTTCTGGTGGAAAGATATGTGATTTGTTACTCGGTTGCTAGGTTAACCCCATCTGGTTTCTAGGCAGTTACCATAGTGATACTAATCAAGTCTCCTGGCCAGCCTGATTAAAATAAATCAACCCAGAATTCTCTTCAATTTTCTGGTGCAGAGATATGTGATTTGTTACTCGGTTGCTAGGGTAACCCCTCCTTGTTGCTAGGCAGTTACCATAGTGATCATAATCAAGTGTCTTTGCCATCCTGATTGAAATAAACCAACCCAGAAGTATCTACGTTTTTCTGATGCAGAGATATGTGATTTGTTACTCGGTTGCTAGGGTAACCCCATCTGGTTGCTAGGCAGTTACCATAGTGATAGTAATCAAGTGTCCTTGCCATCCTGATTGAAATAAGTCAACCCAGAAGTATTTACGTTTTTCTGATGCAGAGATATGTGATTTGTTACTCGGTTGCTAGGGTAACCCCATGTGGTTGCTAGGCAGTTACCATATTGATACTAATGAAGTGTCCTTGCCATCCTGGTTGAAATAAATCAACCTGGAAGTCTGTACTCTTTTCTGGTGCCGAGATATGTGATTTGTTTCTTGGTTGCTAGGGTAACCCCATCTGGTTGCTAGGCAGTTACCATAGTGATAGTAATGAAGTGTCCTTGCCATCCTGAGTGAAATAAATCAACCCGAAGTCAGTACTATTTTCTGGTGCAGAGATATGTGATTTGTTACTCGGTTGCTAGGGTAACCCCATCTGGTTGCTAGGCAGTAATCATAGTGATACTAATCAAGTGTCCTTGCCATCCTGATTGAAATAAGTCAACCCGAAGTCTCTACGCTTTTCTGATGCAGAGATATGTGATTTGTTACTCGGTTGCTAGGGTAAGCTCATGTGGTTGCTAGGCAGTTACCATAGTGATACTAATGAAGTGTCCTTGCCATCCTGATTGAAATAAGTCAACCCGGAAGTCTCTACGCTTTTCTGATGCAGAGATATGTGATTTGTTACTCGGTTGCTAGGGTAACCCCATCTGGTTGCTAGGCAGTTAACATAGTGATACTTATCAAGTCTCCTTGCCATCCTGATTGAAATAAGTCAACCCGAAGTCTCTATGTTTTTGTGATGCAGAGATATGTGATTTGTTACTCGGTTGCTAGGGTAAGCCCATCTGGTTGCTAGGCAGTTACCATAGTGATACTAATGAAGTGTCCTTGCCATCCTGATTGAAATAAGTCAACCCGAAGTCTCTACGTTTTTCTGATGCAGAGATATGTGATTTGTTACTCGGTTGCTAGGGTAACCCCATCTGGTTGCTAGGCAGTTAACATAGTGATACTTATCAAGTGTCCTTGCCATCCTGATTGAAATAAATCAACCCAGAAGTCTCTCTGATTTTCTGGTGCAGAGATATAGTTACTGCTAAGCGGTTGCTAGGGTACTCTGTGTAGTTGCTAGGGAGTGGCTTGGCAGCTGCCAATCATGAATCTCCAAAGGCTGCTTGTCAGTATGAATGATATAAACCAACTCCCATGCCTCTGTGACATTCAGAATGGAAGATATCCCTCTATGGATTTTGGTTGTTAAGGTGCTCGACAATGGTTGCTAGGGAGGGGCTAGGAAGTGTTGAAGTGATGCATGATTGGCTGTTTGCTGTCCCGAGTCAAACGAGACCACCCTTGTGTTTCTATGACACTTCTATCCGGAGATATCCCTTTGATCTTTTTCAATAGAAGTCTATGGGACTTGTTGCTAAGGTGCTCTTAATGGTTGCTAGGGCGTGGCTTGATAGCTTCACAATGATCCAGAGAGACTGATTGGTTGTCTGAGTAAAATGAGCCCACCCCTCGTCTCTATGACACTGTGATCCAGAGCTATGTTCAATACAAATCCCTATGCCTTTTCATTTCATGGGCCGTCCTACACCATTATAAGTCAATTGGGGCATTTTTGGGCAGCTCCTGCCCCCAGGGGTGCAACTTTTACCCCATATTGAGGTATGCTCTTACAGAGCCTGCCAGCCTCTTCAAATGTGGCAAATCACACGTTTCTCTGAAATCCTAGCTTGGAGCTGTGGCGTCAAAGTTTGTCTCAATGTTAAGTCTATGGGGTTTTTCGGCCGCTTTTTTGCCCCTGGGGCAAATACCGTACCCGATCAGCTTATAAAAGTCATAGCACATGTGTCCTCAATAGGCCGTTCGATTTGACACCTCATTCGTGGGTCTACGCCAAGCGGTGCTTGGGACGAGTTAGGTGCCAAGTTTTGTTAAGAGATATAAAAATAAAATAAAAATAAAAATAAAAAGTATAATAATAAGTATGTGAGATTACAATAGTGATGCTTTGCAAGCACCACTAATAATAAGTATGTGAGATTACAATAGTGATGCTTTGCAAGCACCACTAATAAAAATAAAAACTAGATGGGTACATTTCCTGAAGAAAATGTGAGTGGTGCTTGCCGTGGTGAAACTCGATCAAACAGCGTGCTGTAACTTCGAAAAGAACAAAAATCGTGGTCAGTAAATAAATCAACCCGAAGTCTGTACGATTTTCTGGTGCAGAAATATGTGATTTGTTACTCGGTTGCTAGGGTAAGCCCGTGTGGTTGCTATGCAGTTACCGAGGTGATACTGATCACGGCTCCTTTCCATCCTGAGTGAAACAAGTCAACCCGGAAGTCTCTACGTTTTTCTGATGCAGAGATATGTGTTTTGTTACTCTGTTGCTAGGGTAACCCCATGTGGTTGCTAGGCAGTTACCGTAGTGATACTTATCAAGTGTCCTTGCCATCCTGATTGAAATAAATCAACCCAGAAGTCTCTCTGATTTTCTGGTGCAGCGATATAGTTGTAGCTAAACGGTTGCCAGGGTACTCTGTTTGGTTGCTAGGGAGTGGCTTGGCAGTGGCCAATCGTGAAACCCAAAGGCTGCTTGTCAGTATGAATGATATAAACCAACTCCCATGCCTCTGTGACATTCATAATGGAAGATATCCCTCTATGGATTTTGTTGCTAAGGTGCTCGACAATGGTTGCTAGGGAGGGGCTAGGAAGTGTTGATGTGATTCATGATTGGCTGTTTGCTGCCCCGAGTGAAACGAGACCACCCTTGTTTTTCTATGACACTTATATCCGGAGATATCCCTTTGATGTTTTTCATTAGAAGTCTATGGGAGTTGTTGCTAAGGTGCTCTAAATTCTTGCTAGGGCGTGGCTTGATAGCTTCTCAATGATCCCGAGAGACTGATTGGTCGTCTGAGTAAAATGAGCCCGGCCCCTTGTCTCTACGACACTGTGATCCAGAGCTATGTTCAATACAAAATCCCTATTTCATGGTCCGTCCTACACCATTGTAAGTCAATGGGGGTAACTTTGGGCTGCTCCTGCCCCCCAGGGGTGCAACTTTTACCCCATATTGAGGCATGCTCTTACAGAGCCTGCCAGCCTCCTCAAATGTAGCAAATCACACGTTTCTGCGAAATCCTCGCTCGAAGCTGTGATGCGTCAAAGTTTGTCGCAATGTTAAGTCTATGGGATTTTTCGGCAGCTTTTTTGCCCCTGGGTCAAATACCGTACCCGATAAACATAAAAGTCATAGCACACGTGTCCTCAATAGGCCGTTCGATTTGATACCTCATTAGGTGGGTCTACGCCAAGCGGTCTTGAGGGACGAGTTAGGTGCCGAAGTTTTGTTACGGAGATATAAAAATAAAAATAAAAACTAGATAGGTACATTTCCTGAAGAAAATGTGAGTGGTGCTTGCCGTGGCAAAACTCAGATCAAATAGCATACTTGAAAAGAACAAAAATTATGGTCATAAATAAATCAATCCAGAAGTCTCTACGTTTTCTGATGCAGAGATATGTGATTTGTTACTCGGTTGCTAGGGTAAACCCATCTGGTTGCTAGGCAGTTACCATAGTGATAGTAATGAAGTCTCCTTGCCATCCTTATTGAAATAAGTCAACCCGGAAGTCTGTACTATTTTCTGGTGCAGAGATATGTGATTTGTTACTCGGTTGCTAGGGTAACCCCATCTGGTTGCTAGGCAGTTTCCATAGTGATAGTAATCAAGTTTCCTTGCCATCCTGAGTGAAATAAATCAACCCAGAAGTCTGTACTATTTTCTGGTGTAGAGATATGTGATTTGTTACTCGGTTGCTAGGGTACTATGTGTAGTTGCTAGGGAGTGGCTTGGCAGCTGCCAATCATGAAATTCCAAAGGCTGCTTGTCAGTATGAATGACATAAATCAACTCCCATGCCTCTGTGACATTCAGAATGGAAGATATCCCTCTATGGATTTTGGTTGCTAAGGTGCTCGACAATGGTTGCTAGGGAGGGGCTAGGAAGTGTTGAGGTGATTCATGATTGGCTGTTTGCTGCCCGAGTCAAGCGAGACCACCCTTGTGTTGGTATGACACTTCTAGCCGGAGATATCCCTTTGATCTCTTTCATTAGAAGTCTATGGGACTTGTTGCTAAGGTCCTCTAAATGGTTGCTAGGGCGTGGCTTGATAGCTTTGCAATGATCCTGAGAGACTGATTGGTCGTCTTAGTAAAATGAGGCAGGCCCCTTGTCTCTATGACACTGTGATCCAGAGCTATGTTTAATTAAAAATCCCTTATTTCATGGGCCGTCCTACACCATTGTAAGTCAATGGGGGCAACTTTGGTCAGCTCCTGCCCCCAGGGGTGCAACTTTTACCCCATATTGAGGTATGCTCTTACAGAGCCTGCCAGCCTCTTCAAATGTGGCAAATCACACGTTTCTCTGAAATCCTCAGCTCGGAGCTGTGGCGCGTCAAAGTTTGTCTCAATGTTAAGTCAATGGGATTTTTCGGCGCTTTTTTGCCCCTGGGGCAAATACCGTACCCCGATAAGCTTATAAAAGTCATAGCACACGTGTCCTCAATAGGCCGTTCGATTTGACACCTCATTAGGTGGGTCTATGCCAAGCGGTGCTTGGGACGAGTTAGGTGCCGAAGTTTTGTTAAGAGATATAAAAATAAAAATAAAAATAAAAATAACTAGATGGGTACATTTCCTGAAGAAAATGTGAGTGGTGCTTGCCGTGGCAAAACTCGTCAAACAGCATGTTGTAACTTGAAAATAACAAAAATTATGGTCATAAATAAACCAACCCAGAAATGTGTACGATGTTCTGGTGCAGAAATATGTGATTTGTTACTCGGTTGCTAGGGTAAGCCCGTGTGGTTGCTATGCAGTTACCAAGGTAATACAATACATGGCTCCTTTCCATCCTGAGTGAAATAAGTCAACCCGGAAGTCTGTAGTGTGTTCTGGTGCAGAGATATGTGATATGTTGCTGGGTTGCTAGGGTAACTCCATCTGGTTGCTAGGCAGTTACCATAGTGATACTAATCAAGTCTCCTGGCCATCCTGATTAAAATAAATCAACCCGGAAGTCTCTATGTTTTTGTGATGCAGAGATATGTGATTTTTTACTCGGTTGCTAGGGTAACCCCATCTGGTTGCTAGGCAGATACCATAGTGATACTAATCAAGTGTCCTTGCCATCCTTATTGAAATAAGTCAACCCGGAAGTCTCTACGTTTTCTGATGCAGAGATATGTGATTTGTTACTCGGTTGCTAGGGTAAGCCCATCTGGTTGCTAGGCAGTTACCATAGTGATACTAATGAAGTGTCCTTGCCATCCTGATTGAAATAAGTCAACCCGAAGTCTCTATGTTTTTGTGATGCAGAGATATGTGATTTTTTACTCGGTTGCTAGGGTAACCCCATCTGGTTGCTAGGCAGATACCATAGTGATACTAATCAAGTGTCCTTGCCATCCTTATTGAAATAAGTCAACCCGAAGTCTCTACGTTTTCTGATGCAGAGATATGTGATTTGTTACTCGGTTGCTAGGGTAAGCCCATCTGGTTGCTATGTAGTTACCATAGTGATTCTAATGAAGTCTCCTTGCCATCCTGATTGAAGTAAGTCAACCCGGAAGTCTCTATGTTTTTGTGATGCAGAGATATGTGATTTGTTACTCGGTTGCTAGGGTAAGCCCATCTGGTTGCTAGGCAGTTACCATAGTGATACTAATGAAGTGTCCTTGCCATCCTGATTGAAATAAGTCAACCCGGAAGTCTCTACGTTTTTCTGATGCAGAGATATGTGATTTGTTACTCGGTTGCTAGGGTAACCCCATCTGGTTGCTAGGCAGTTAACATAGTGATACTTATGAAGTCTCCTTGCCATCCTGATTGAAATAAATCAACCCAGAAGTCTCTCTGATTTTCTGGTGCAGAGATATAGTTACTGCTAAGCGGTTGCTAGGGTACTCTGTGTAGTTGCTAGGGAGTGGCTTGGCAGCTGCCAATCATGAATCTCCAAAGGCTGCTTGTCAGTATGAATGATATAAACCAACTCCCATGCCTCTGTGACATTCAGAATGGAAGATATCCCTCTATGGATTTTGGTTGTTAAGGTGCTCGACAATGGTTGCTAGGGAGGGGCTAGGAAGTGTTGAAGTGATGCATGATTGGCTGTTTGCTGTCCCGAGTCAAACGAGACCACCCTTGTGTTTCTATGACACTTCTATCCGGAGATATCCCTTTGATCTTTTTCAATAGAAGTCTATGGGACTTGTTGCTAAGGTGCTCTTAATGGTTGCTAGGGCGTGGCTTGATAGCTTCACAATGATCCAGAGAGACTGATTGGTTGTCTGAGTAAAATGAGCCCACCCCTCGTCTCTATGACACTGTGATCCAGAGCTATGTTCAATACAAATCCCTATGCCTTTTCATTTCATGGGCCGTCCTACACCATTATAAGTCAATTGGGGCATTTTTGGGCAGCTCCTGCCCCCAGGGGTGCAACTTTTACCCCATATTGAGGTATGCTCTTACAGAGCCTGCCAGCCTCTTCAAATGTGGCAAATCACACGTTTCTCTGAAATCCTCAGCTTGGAGCTGTGACGCGTCAAAGTTTGTCTCAATGTTAAGTCTATGGGATTTTTCGGCGCTTTTTTGCCCCTGGGGCAAATACCGTACCCGATAAGCTTATAAAAGTCATAGCACACGTGTCCTCAATAGGCCGTTCGATTTGATACCTCATTCGTGGGTCTACCAAGCGGTCTGGGACGAGTTAGGTGCGAAGTTTTGTTAAGAGATATAATAAAAATAAAAATAAAAAGTATAATAAGTATGTGAGATTACAATAGTGATGCTTTGCAAGCACCACTAATAAGTATGTGAGATTACAATAGTGATGCTTTGCAAGCACCACTAATAATAAGTATGTGAGATTACAATAGTGATGCTTTGCAAGCACCACTAATAAGTATGTGAGATTACAATAGTGATGCTTTGCAAGCACCACTAACTAGATAGGTACATTTCCTGAAGAAAATGTGAGTGGTGCTTGCCGTGGCAAAACTCGTCAAACAGCATGTTGTAACTTGAAAAGAACAAAAATTATGGTCATAAATAAATCAACCCAGAAGTCTGTACGATTTTCTGGTGCAGAAATATGTGATTTGTTACTCGGTTGCTAGGGTAAGCCCATGCGGTTGCTATGCAGTTACCAAGGTAATACAATACATGGCTTCTTTCCATCCTGAGTGAAATAAGTCAACCCGGAAGTCTGTAGTGTGTTCTGGTGCAGAGATATGTGATTTGTTGCTTGGTTGCTAGGGTAACCCCATCTGGTTGCTAGGCAGTTACCATAGTGATACTAATGAAGTCTCCTTGCCATCCTGGTTGAAATAAATCAACCCAGTAGTCTGTACAATTTTCTGGTGCAGAAATATGTGATTTGTTACTCGGTTGCTAGGGTACTCTGTTTAGTTGCTAGGGAGTGGCTTGGCAGCTGCCAATCATGAATCTCCAAAGGCTGCTTGTCAGTATGAATGACGTAAACCAACTCCCATGCCTCGGTGACATTCAGAATGGAAGATATCCCTCTATGGATTTTGGTTGCTAAGGTGCTCGACAATGGTTGCTAGGGAGGGGCTAGGAAGTGTTGAGGTGATTCATGATTGGCTGTTTGCTGCTCGAGTCAAAGCGAGACCACCCTTGTGTTTCTATGACACTTCTATCCGGAGATATCCCTTTGATGTCTTTCATTAGAAGTCTATGGGACTTGTTGCTAAGGTGCTTTAAATTGTTGCTAGGGCGTGGCTTGATAGCTTCACAATGATCCCAAGAGACTGATTGGTCGTCTGAGTAAAATGAGCCCGCCCCCTTGTCTCTATGACACTGTGATCCAGAGCTATGTTCAATCCAATATCCCTATGCAATTTAATTTCATGGGCCGTCCTACACCATTGTAAGTCAATGGGGGCAAGTTTGGGCAGCTCTTGCCCCCCAGGGGTGCAACTTTTACCACATATTGAGGTATGCTCTTACAGAGCCTGCCAGCCTCTTCAAATGTGGCAAATCACACGTTTCTCGAAATCCTCGCTTGGAGCTGTGACGCGTCAAAGTTTGTCGCAATGTTAAGTCTATGGGATTTTACGGCCGCTTTTTTGCCCCTGGGGCAAATACCGTACCCGATAAGCTTATAAAAGTCATAGCACACGTGTCCTCAATAGGCCGTTCGATTTGACACCTCATTCAGTGAGTCTACGCCAAGCGGTGCTTGGGACGAGTTAGGTGCCGAAGTTTTGTTAAGAGATATAAAAATAAAAATAAAAATAAAAACTAGATAGGTACATTTCCTGAAGGAAATGTGAGTGGTGCTTGCCGTGGCAAAACTCGTCAAATAGCCTGCTTGAAAAGAACAGAAATTGTGCTCATAAATAAATCAACCCAGAAGTCTGTATAATGTTCTGGTGCAGAAATATGTGATTTGTTAGTAGGTTGCTAGGGTAACCCCATGTGGTTGCTGGGCAGTTACCATAGTGATACTAATCAAGTGTCCTTGCCATCCTGATTGAAATAAGTCAAACCGGAAGTCTGTATGTTTTTGTGATGCAGAGATATGTGATTTGTTACTCGGTTGCTAGGGTAAGCCCATGTGGTTGCTAGGCAGTTACCATAGTGATATTAATGAAGTCTCCTTTCCATCCTGATTGAAATAAGTCAACCCGGAAGTCTCTACGTTTTTGTGATGCAGAGATATGTGATTTGTTACTCGGTTGCTAGGGTAACCCCATCTGGTTGCTAGGCAGTTACCATAGTGATACTAATCAAGTGTCCTTGCCATCCTGATTGAAATAAGTCAACCCGGAAGTCTCTATGTTTTTGTGATGCAGAGATATGTGATTTGTTACTCGGTTGCTAGGGTAAGTCCATCTGGTTGCTAGGCAGTTACCATAGTGATACTAATCAAGTCTCCTGGCCATCCTGATTAAAATAAATCAACCCAGAATTCTCTTCAATTTTCTGGTGCAGAGATATGTGATTTGTTACTTGGTTGCTAGGGTAACCCCTCCTTGTTGCTAGGCAGTTACCATAGTGATCATAATCAAGTGTCTTTGCCATCCTGATTGAAACAAACCAACCCAGAAGTATCTACGTTTTTCTGATGCAGAGATATGTGATTTGTTACTTGGTTGCTAGGGTAACCCCATATGGTTGCTAGGCAGTTACCATAGTGATACTAATGAAGTGTCCTTGCCATCCTGAGTAAAATAAGTCAACCCGGAAGTCTGTACTGTTTTGTAGTGCAGAGATATGTGATTTGTTACTTCGGTTGCTAGGGTAACCCCATCTGGTTGCTAGGCAGTTACCATAGTGATAGTAATCAGGTCTCCTTGCCATCCTGAGTGAAATAAACCAACCCAGAAGTCTGTACGTTTTTCTGATGCAGAGATATGTGATTTGTTACTTGGTTGCTAGGGTAACCCCATATGGTTGCTAGGCAGTTACCATAGTGATAGTAATGAAGTCTCCTTGCCATCCTGAGTGAAATAAGTCAACCCGGAAATCTCTACAAATTTCTGGTGGAAAGATATGTGATTTGTTACTCGGTTGCTAGGTTAACCCCATCTGGTTTCTAGGCAGTTACCATAGTGATACTAATCAAGTCTCCTGGCCATCCTGATTAAAATAAATCAACCCAGAATTCTCTTCAATTTTCTGGTGCAGAGATATGTGATTTGTTACTCGGTTGCTAGGGTAACCCCTCCTTGTTGCTAGGCAGTTACCATAGTGATCATAATCAAGTGTCTTTGCCATCCTGATTGAAATAAACCAACCCAGAAGTATCTACGTTTTTCTGATGCAGAGATATGTGATTTGTTACTTGGTTGCTAGGGTAACCCCATATGGTTGCTAGGCAGTTACCATAGTGATACTAATGAAGTCTCCTTGCCATCCTGAGTAAAATAAGTCAACCCGGAAGTCTCTACTGTTTTCTAGTGCAGAGATATGTGATTTGTTACTCGGTTGCTAGGGTAACCCCATCTGGTTGCTAGGCAGTTACCATAGTGATAGTAATCAAGTGTCCTTGCCATCCTGAGTGAAATAAATCAACCCAGAGGTCTGTGATATTTTCTGGTGCAGAGATATGTGATTTGTTACTTGGTTGCTAGGGTAACCCCATCTGGTTGCTAGGCAGTTACCATAGTGATAGTAATAAAGTGTCCTTGCCATCCTGAATGAAATAAATCAACCCAGAGGTCTGTACTATTTTGTGGTGCAGAGATATGTGATTTGTTACTCGGTTGCTAGGGTAACCCCATCTGGTTGCTAGGCAGTTACCATAGTGATACTAATGAAGTGTCCTTGCCAGCCTGATTGAAATAAGTCAACCCGGAAGTCTCTATGTTTTTGTGATGCAGAGATATGTGATTTGTTACTCGGTTGCTAGGGTAAGCCCATCTGGTTGCTAGGCAGTTACCATAGTGATACTAATGAAGTGTCCTTTCCATCCTGATTGAAATAAGTCAACCCGGAAGTCTCTACGTTTTTCTGATGCAGAGATATGTGATTTGTTACTCGGTTGCTAGGGTAACCCCATCTGGTTGCTAGGCAGTTACCATAGTGATACTAATCAAGTCTCCTTGCCATCCTGATTGAAATAAATCAACCCAGAAGTCTCTCTGACTTTCTGGTGCAGAGATATAGTTACTGCTAAACGGTTGCTAGGGTACTCTGTTTAGTTGCTAGGGAGTGGCTTGGCAGCTGCCAATCATGAATCTCCAAAGGCTGCTTGTCAGTATGAATGATATAAACCAACTCCCATGCCTCTGTGACATTCAGAATGGAAGATATCCCTCTATGGATTTTGGTTGTTAAGGTGCTCGACAATGGTTGCTAGGGAGGGGCTAGGAAGTGTTGATTTGATGCATGATTGGCTGTTTGCTGTCTCGAGTCAAATGAGACCACCCTTGTGTTTCTATGACACTTCTATCCGGAGATATCCCTTTGATATGTTTCAATAGAAGTCTATGGGACTTGTTGCTAAGGTGCTCTTAATGGTTGCTAGGGCGTGGCTTGATAGCTTCACAATGATCCAGAGAGACTGATTGGTCGTCTGAGTAAAATGAGCCCACCCCCTCGTCTCTATGACACTGTGATCCAGAGCTATGTTCAATACAAATCCCTATGCCTTTTCATTTCATGGGCCGTCCTACACCATTATAAGTCAATTGGGGCATTTTGGGCAGCTCCTGCCCCCAGGGGTGCAACTTTTACCCCATATTGAGGTATGCTCTTACAGAGCCTGCCAGCCTCTTCAAATGTGGCAAATCACACGTTTCTCACGAAATCCTCAGCTTGGAGCTGTGACGCGTCAAAGTTTGTCTCAATGTTAAGTCTATGTGATTTTTAGGCCGCTTTTTTGCCCCTGGGGCAAATACCGTACCCCGATTGCTTATAAAAGTCATAGCACACGTGTCCTCAATAGGCCGTTCGATTTGACACCTCATTACGTGGGTCTACGCCAAGCGGTGCTTGGGACGAGTTAGGTGCCGAAGTTTTGTTAAGAGATATAAAAATAAAAACTAGATGGGTACATTTCCTGAAGAAAATGTGAGTGGTGCTTGCCGTGGCAAAACTCGTCAAACAGCATGTTGTAACTGGAAAAGAACAAAAATTATGGTCATAAATAAATCAACCCAGAAGTCTGTACGATTTTCTGGTGCAGAAATATGTGATTTGTTACTCGGTTGCTAGGGTAAGCCCGTGTGGTTGCTATGCAGTTACCAAGGTAATACAATACATGGCTCCTTTCCATCCTGAGTGAAATAAGTCAACCCGGAAGTCTGTAGTGTGTTCTGGTGCAGAGATATGTGATATGTTGCTCGGTTGCTAGGGTAACTCCATCTGGTTGCTAGGCAGTTACCATAGTGATACTAATCAAGTCTCCTGGCCATCCTGATTAAAATAAATCAACCCGGAAGTCTCTATGTTTTTGTGATGCAGAGATATGTGATTTTTTACTCGGTTGCTAGGGTAACCCCATCTGGTTGCTAGGCAGATAACATAGTGATACTAATCAAGTGTCCTTGCCATCCTTATTGAAATAAGTCAACCCGGAAGTCTCTACGTTTTTCTGATGCAGAGATATGTGATTTGTTACACGGTTGCTAGGGTAAGCCCATCTGGTTGCTAGGCAGTTACCATAGTGATACTAATGAAGTCTCCTTGCCATCCTGATTGAAATAAGTCAACCCGGAAGTCTCTATGTTTTTGTGATGCAGAGATATGTGATTTTTTACTCGGTTGCTAGGGTAACCCCATCTGGTTGCTAGGCAGATACCATAGTGATACTAATCAAGTGTCCTTGCCATCCTTATTGAAATAAGTCAACCCGGAAGTCTCTACGTTTTTCTGATGCAGAGATATGTGATTTGTTACTCGGTTGCTAGGGTAAGCCCATCTGGTTGCTAGGCAGTTACCATAGTGATACTAATGAAGTCTCCTTGCCATCCTGATTGAAGTAAGTCAACCCGGAAGTCTCTATGTTTTTGTGATGCAGAGATATGTGATTTGTTACTTTCGGTTGCTAGGGTAAGCCCATCTGGTTGCTAGGCAGTTACCATAGTGATACTAATGAAGTGTCCTTGCCATCCTGATTGAAATAAGTCAACCCGGAAGTCTCTACGTTTTTCTGATGCAGAGATATGTGATTTGTTACTCGGTTGCTAGGGTAACCCCATCTGGTTGCTAGGCAGTTAACATAGTGATACTTATCAAGTCTCCTTGCCATCCTGATTGAAATAAATCAACCCAGAAGTCTCTCTGATTTTCTGGTGCAGAGATATAGTTACTGCTAAGCGGTTGCTAGGGTACTCTGTGTAGTTGCTAGGGAGTGGCTTGGCAGCTGCCAATCATGAATCTCCAAAGGCTGCTTGTCAGTATGTATGATATAAACCAACTCCCATGCCTCTGTGACATTCAGAATGGAAGATATCCCTCTATGGATTTTGGTTGTTAAGGAGCTCGACAATGGTTGCTAGGGAGGGGCTAGGAAGTGTTGAAGTGATGCATGATTGGCTGTTTGCTGTCCCGAGTCAAACGAGACCACCCTTGTGTTTCTATGACACTTCTATCCGGAGATATCCCTTTGATCTTTTTCAATAGAAGTCTATGGGACTTGTTGCTAAGGTGCTCTTAATGGTTGCTAGGGCGTGGCTTGATAGCTTCACAATGATCCAGAGAGACTGATTGGTTGTCTGAGTAAAATGAGCCCACCCCTCGTCTCTATGACACTGTGATCCAGAGCTATGTTCAATACAAATCCCTATGCCTTTTCATTTCATGGGCCGTCCTACACCATTATAAGTCAATTGGGGCATTTTTGGGCAGCTCCTGCCCCCAGGGGTGCAACTTTTACCCCATATTGAGGTATGCTCTTACAGAGCCTGCCAGCCTCTTCAAATGTGGCAAATCACGCGTTTCTCTGAAATCCTCAGCTTGGAGCTGTGGCGTCAAAGTTTGTCTCAATGTTATGTCTATGGGATTTTTAGGCCGCTTTTTTGCCCCTGGGGCAAATACCGTACCCGATAAGCTTATAAAAGTCATAGCACACGTGTCCTCAATAGGCCGTTCGATTTGATACCTCATTCGTGGGTCTACGCCAAGCGGTGCTGGGACGAGTTAGGTGCCGAAGTTTTGTTAAGAGATACAATAAAAATAACTAGATGGGTACATTTCCTGAAGAAAATGTGAGTGGTGCTTGCCATGGCAAAACTCGATCAAACAGCATGTTGTAACTGGAAAAGAAAAAAATTATGGTCATAAATAAATCAGCCCAGAAGTCTGTACGATTTTCTGGTGCAGAAATATGTGATTTTTTACTCGGTTGCTAGGGTAAGCCCATGTGGTTGCTATGCAGTTACCAAGGTAATACAATACATGGCTCCTTTCCATCCTGAGTGAAATAAGTCAACCCGGAAGTCTGTAGTGTTTTCTGGTGCAGAGATATGTGATTTGTTACTCGGTTGCTAGGGTAACCCCATCTGGTTGCTAGGCAGTTACCATATTGATACTAATGAAGTGTCCTTGCCATCCTGGTTGAAATAAATCAACCCAGAAGTCTGTACTGTTTTCTGGTGCCGAGATATGTGATTTGTTTCTCGGTTGCTAGGGTAACCCCATCTGGTTGCTAGGCAGTTAGCATAGTGATACTAATCAAGTGTCCTTGCCATGCTGATTGAAATAAGTCAACCCGGAAGTCTCTATGTTTTTCTGATGCAGAGATATGTGATTTGTTACTCGGTTGCTAGGGTAACCCCATCTGGTTGCTAGGCAGTTACCATAGTGATACTAATGAAGTCTCCTTGCCATCCTGATTGAAATAAGTCAACCCGGAAGTCTCTATGTTTTTCTGATGCAGAGATATGTGATTTGTTACTCGGTTGCTAGGGTAACCCCATCTGGTTGCTAGGCAGTTATCATAGTGATACTAATCAAGTCTCCTTGCCATCCTGATTGAAATAAGTCAACCCGGAAGTTTCTACGTTTTTCTGATGCAGAGATATGTGATTTGTTACTCGGTTGCTAGGGTAACCCCATCTGGTTGCTAGGCAGTTACCATAGTGATACTAATCAAGTGTCCTTGCCATCCTGATTGGAATAAGTCAACCCGGAAGTCTCTATGTTTTCTGATGCAGAGATATGTGATTTGTTACTCGGTTGCTAGGGTAACCCCATCTGGTTGCTAGGCAGTTACCATAGTGATACTAATCAAGTGTCCTTGCCATCCTGATTGAAATAAGTCAACCCGGAAGTCTCTACGTTTTTCTGATGCAGAGATATGTGATTTGTTACTCGGTTGCTAGGGTAACCCCATCTGGTTGCTAGGCAGTTACCATAGTGATACAAATCAAGTCTCCTTGCCATCCTGATTGAAATAAATCAACCCGGAAGTCTGTACTCTTTTGTGGTGCCGAGATATGTGATTTGTTTCTCGGTTGCTAGGGTAACCCCATCTGGTTGCTAGGCAGTTACCATAGTGATACTGAATCAAGTCTCCTTGCCATCCTGATTGAAGTAAATCAACCCAGAAGTCTCTCTGATTTTCTGGTGCAGAGATATAGTTACTGCTAAGCGGTTGCTAGGGTACTCTGTTTAGTTGCTAGGGAGTGGCTTGGCAGCTGCCAATCATGAATCTCCAAAGGCTGCTTGTCAGTATGAATGATATAAACCAACTCCCATGCCTCTGTGACATTCAGAATGGAAGATATCCCTCTATGGATTTTGGTTGTTAAGGTGCTCGACAATGGTTGCTAGGGAGGGGCTAGGAAGTGTTGATTTGATGCATGATTGGCTGTTTGCTGTCCCGAGTCAAAGCGAGACCACCCTTGTGTTTCTATGACACTTCTATCCGGAGATATCCCTTTGATCTGTTTCAATAGAAGTCTATGGGACTTGTTGCTAAGGTGCTCTTAATGGTTGCTAGGGCGTGGCTTGATAGCTTCACAATGATCCTGAGAGACTGATTGGTCGTCTGAGTAAAATGAGCCCACCCCTCGTCTCTATGACACTGTGATCCAGAGCTATGTTCAATACAAATCCCTATGCCTTTTCATTTCATGGGCAGTCCTACACCATTATAAGTCAATTGGGGCATTTTTGGGCAGCTCCTGCCCCCAGGGGTGCAACTTTTACCCCATATTGAGGTATGCTCTTACAGAGCCTGCCAGCCTCTTCAAATGTGGCAAATCACACGTTTCTACGAAATCCTCAGCTTGGAGCTGTGACGCATCAAAGTTTGTCTCAATGTTAAGTCTATGGGATTTTTCGGCCGCTTTTTTGCCCCTGGGGCAAATACCGTACCCCGATAAGCTTATAAAAGTCATAGCACATGTGTCCTCAATAGGCCGTTCGATGTGACACCTCATTACGTGGGTCTACGCCAAACGGTCGTGGGACGAGTTAGGTGCCGAAGTTTTGTTAAGAGATATAAAAATAAAAACTAGATAGGTACATTTCCTGAAGAAAATGTGAGTGGTGCTTGTCGGTGGCAAAACTAGATCAAACAGCATGCTATAACTTGAAAAGAACAAAAATTATGGTCATAAATAAATGAAACCAGAAGTCTGTACGATTTTCTGGTGCAGAAATATGTGATTTGTTACTCGGTTGCTAGGGTAAGCCCAAGTGGTTGCTATGCAGTTACCAAGGTAATACAACACATGGCTCCTTTCCATCCTGAGTGAAATAAGTCAACCCGGAAGTCTGTAGTGTTTTCTGGTGCAGAGATATGTGATTTGTTACTCGGTTGCTAGGGTAACCCCATCTGGTTGCTAGGCAGTTACCATAGTGATAGTAATCAGGTCTCCTTGCCATCCTGAGTGAAATAAACCAACCCAGAAGTCTGTACGTTTTTCTGATGCAGAGATATGTGATTTGTTACTTGGTTGCTAGGGTAACCCCATATGGTTGCTAGGCAGTTACCATAGTGATAGTAATTAAGTCTCCTTGCCATCCTGAGTGAAATAAGTCAACCCGAAATCTCTACAAATTTCTGGTGGAAAGATATGTGATTTGTTACTCGGTTGCTAGGTTAACCCCATCTGGTTTCTAGGCAGTTACCATAGTGATACTAATCAAGTCTCCTGGCCATCCTGATTAAAATAAATCAACCCAGAATTCTCTTTAATTTTCTGGTGCAGAGATATGTGATTTGTTACTCGGTTGCTAGGGTAACCCCTCCTTGTTGCTAGGCAGTTACCATAGTGATCATAATCAAGTGTCTTTGCCATCCTGATTGAAATAAACCAACCCAGAAGTATCTACGTTTTCTGATGCAGAGATATGTGATTTGTTACTTGGTTGCTAGGGTAACCCCATATGGTTGCTAGGCAGTTACCATAGTGATACTAATGAAGTCTCCTTGCCATCCTGAGTAAAATAAGGCAACCCGGAAGTCTACTGTTTTCTAGTGCAGAGATATGTGATTTGTTACTCGGTTGCTAGGGTAACCCCATCTGGTTGCTAGGCAGTTACCATAGTGATAGTAATCAAGTGTCCTTGCCATCCTGAGTGAAATAAATCAACCCAGAGGTCTGTGATATTTTCTGGTGCAGAGATATGTGATTTGTTACTTGGTTGCTAGGGTAACCCCATCTGGTTGCTAGGCAGTTACCATAGTGATAGTAATAAAGTGTCCTTGCCATCCTGAATGAAATAAATCAACCCAGAGGTCTGTACTATTTTGTGGTGCAGAGATATGTGATTTGTTACTCGGTTGCTAGGGTAACCCCATCTGGTTGCTAGGCAGTTACCATAGTGATACTAATCAAGTGTCCTTGCCAGCCTGATTGAAATAAGTCAACCCGGAAGTCTTTATGTTTTTGTGATGCAGAGATATGTGATTTGTTACTTCGGTTGCTAGGGTAAGCCCATCTGGTTGCTAGGCAGTTACCATAGTGATACTAATGAAGTGTCCTTTCCATCCTGATTGAAATAAGTCAACCCGGAAGTCTCTACGTTTTTCTGATGCAGAGATATGTGATTTGTTACTCGGTTGCTAGGGTAACCCCATCTGGTTGCTAGGCAGTTACCATAGTGATACTAATCAAGTGTCCTTGCCATCCTGATTGAAATAAATCAACCCAGAAGTCTCTCTGATTTTCTGGTGCAGAGATATAGTTACTGCTAAGCGGTTGCTAGGGTACTCTGTTTAGTTGCTAGGGAGTGGCTTGGCAGCTGCCAATCATGAATCTCCAAAGGCTGCTTGTCAGTATGAATGATATAAACCAACTCCCATGCCTCTGTGACATTCAGAATGGAAGATATCCCTCTATGGATTTTGGTTGTTAAGGTGCTCGACAATGGTTGCTAGGGAGGGGCTAGGAAGTGTTGATTTGATGCATGATTTGCTGTTTGCTGTCCCGAGTCAAACGAGACCACCCTTGTGTTTCTATAACACTTCTATCCGGAGATATCCCTTTGATATGTTTCAATAGAAGTCTATGGGACTTGTTGCTAAGGTGCTCTTAATGGTTGCTAGGGCGTGGCTTGATAGCTTCACAATGATCCTGAGAGACTGATTGGTCGTCTGAGTAAAATGAGCCCACCCCTCGTCTCTATGACACTGTGATCCAGAGCTATGTTCAATACAAATCCCTATGCCTTTTCATTTCATGGGCCGTCCTACACCATTATAAGTCAATTGGGGCATTTTTGGGCAGCTCCTGCCCCCAGGGGTGCAACTTTTACCCCATATTGAGGTATGCTCTTACAGAGCCTGCCAGCCTCTTCAAATGTGGCAAATCACACGTTTCTACTGAAATCCTCAGCTTGGAGCTGTGACGCGTCAAAGTTTGTCTCAATGTTAAGTCTATGTGATTTTTAGGCGCTTTTTTGCCCCTGGGGCAAATACCGTACCCGATAAACTATAAAAGTCATAGCACACGTGTCCTCAATAGGCCGTTCGATTTGACACCTCATTAGTGGGTCTACGCCAAGCGGTGTGGGACGAGTTAGGTGCCAAGTTTTGTTAAGAGATATAAAAATAAAAACTAGATAGGTACATTTCCTGAAGAAAATGTGAGTGGTGCTTGTCGTGGCAAAACTCGATCAAACAGCATGCTATAACTTGAAAAGAACAAAAATTATGGTCATAAATAAATGAAACCAGAAGTCTGTACGATTTTCTGGTGCAGAAATATGTGATTTGTTACTCGGTTGCTAGGGTAAGCCCAAGTGGTTGCTATGCAGTTACCAAGGTAATACAACACATGGCTCCTTTCCATCCTGAGTGAAATAAGTCAACCCGAAGTCTGTAGTGTTTTCTGGTGCAGAGATATGTGATTTGTTACTCGGTTGCTAGGGTAACCCCATCTGGTTGCTAGGCAGTTACCATAGTGATAGTAATCAGGTCTCCTTGCCATCCTGAGTGAAATAAACCAACCCAGAAGTCTGTACGTTTTTCTGATGCAGAGATATGTGATTTGTTACTTGGTTGCTAGGGTAACCCCATATGGTTGCTAGGCAGTTACCATAGTGATAGTAATGAAGTCTCCTTGCCATCCTGAGTGAAATAAGTCAACCCGGAAATCTCTACAAATTTCTGGTGGAAAGATATGTGATTTGTTACTCGGTTGCTAGGTTAACCCCATCTGGTTTCTAGGCAGTTACCATAGTGATACTAATCAAGTCTCCTGGCCATCCTGATTAAAATAAATCAACCCAGAATTCTCTTTAATTTTCTGGTGCAGAGATATGTGATTTGTTACTCGGTTGCTAGGGTAACCCCTCCTTGTTGCTAGGCAGTTACCATAGTGATCATAATCAAGTGTCTTTGCCATCCTGATTGAAATAAACCAACCCAGAAGTATCTACGTTTTTCTGATGCAGAGATATGTGATTTGTTACTTGGTTGCTAGGGTAACCCCATATGGTTGCTAGGCAGTTACCATAGTGATACTAATGAAGTCTCCTTGCCATCCTGAGTAAAATAAGGCAACCCGGAAGTCTGTACTGTTTTCTAGTGCAGAGATATGTGATTTGTTACTCGGTTGCTAGGGTAACCCCATCTGGTTGCTAGGCAGTTACCATAGTGATAGTAATCAAGTGTCCTTGCCATCCTGAGTGAAATAAATCAACCCAGAGGTCTGTGATATTTTCTGGTGCAGAGATATGTGATTTGTTACTTGGTTGCTAGGGTAACCCCATCTGGTTGCTAGGCAGTTACCATAGTGATAGTAATAAAGTGTCCTTGCCATCCTGAATGAAATAAATCAACCCAGAGGTCTGTACTATTTTGTGGTGCAGAGATATGTGATTTGTTACTCGGTTGCTAGGGTAACCCCATCTGGTTGCTAGGCAGTTACCATAGTGATACTAATCAAGTGTCCTTGCCAGCCTGATTGAAATAAGTCAACCCGGAAGTCTCTATGTTTTTGTGATGCAGAGATATGTGATTTGTTACTCGGTTGCTAGGGTAAGCCCATCTGGTTGCTAGGCAGTTACCATAGTGATACTAATGAAGTGTCCTTTCCATCCTGATTGAAATAAGTCAACCCGGAAGTCTCTACGTTTTTCTGATGCAGAGATATGTGATTTGTTACTCGGTTGCTAGGGTAACCCCATCTGGTTGCTAGGCAGTTACCATAGTGATACTAATCAAGTCTCCTTGCCATCCTGATTGAAATAAATCAACCCAGAAGTCTCTCTGATTTTCTGGTGCAGAGATATAGTTACTGCTAAGCGGTTGCTAGGGTACTCTGTTTAGTTGCTAGGGAGTGGCTTGGCAGCTGCCAATCATGAATCTCCAAAGGCTGCTTGTCAGTATGAATGATATAAACCAACTCCCATGCCTCTGTGACATTCAGAATGGAAGATATCCCTCTATGGATTTTGGTTGTTAAGGTGCTCGACAATGGTTGCTAGGGAGGGGCTAGGAAGTGTTGATTTGATGCATGATTTGCTGTTTGCTGTCCCGAGTCAAACGAGACCACCCTTGTGTTTCTATAACACTTCTATCCGGAGATATCCCTTTGATATGTTTCAATAGAAGTCTATGGGACTTGTTGCTAAGGTGCTCTTAATGGTTGCTAGGGCGTGGCTTGATTGCTTCACAATGATCCTGAGAGACTGATTGGTCGTCTGAGTAAAATGAGCCCACCCCCTCGTCTCTATGACACTGTGATCCAGAGCTATGTTCAATACAAATCCCTATGCCTTTTCATTTCATGGGCCGTCCTACACCATTATAAGTCAATTGGGGCATTTTTGGGCAGCTCCTGCCCCCAGGGGTGCAACTTTTACCCCATATTGAGGTATGCTCTTACAGAGCCTGCCAGCCTCTTCAAATGTGGCAAATCACACGTTTCTACTGAAATCCTCGCTTGGAGCTGTGACGCGTCAAAGTTTGTCTCAATGTTAAGTCTATGTGATTTTTCGGCCGCTTTTTTGCCCCTGGGGCAAATACCGTACCCGATCAGCTTATAAAAGTCATAGCACACGTGTCCTCAATAGGCCGTTCGATTTGACACCTCATTCGTGGGTCTACGCCAAACGGTGCTTGGGACGAGTTAGGTGCCGAAGTTTTGTTAAGAGATATAAAAATAAAAACTAGATGGGTACATTTCCTGAAGAAAATGTGAGTGGTGCTTGCCGTGGCAAAACTCGTCAAACAGCATGTTGTAACTGGAAAAGAACAAAAATTATGGTCATAAATAAATCAACCCAGAAGTCTGTACGATTTTCTGGTGCAGAAATATGTGATTTGTTACTCGGTTGCTAGGGTAAGCCCGTGTGGTTGCTATGCAGTTACCAAGGTAATACAATACATGGCTCCTTTCCATCCTGAGTGAAATAAGTCAACCCGGAAGTCTGTAGTGTGTTCTGGTGCAGAGATATGTGATATGTTGCTCGGTTGTTAGGGTAACTCCATCTGGTTGCTAGGCAGTTACCATAGTGATACTAATCAAGTCTCCTGGCCATCCTGATTAAAATAAATCAACCCGGAAGTCTCTATGTTTTTGTGATGCAGAGATATGTGATTTTTACTCGGTTGCTAGGGTAACCCCATCTGGTTGCTAGGCAGATACCATAGTGATACTAATCAAGTGTCCTTGCCATCCTTATTGAAATAAGTCAACCCGGAAGTCTCTACGTTTTTCTGATGCAGAGATATGTGATTTGTTACTCGGTTGCTAGGGTAAGCCCATCTGGTTGCTAGGCAGTTACCATAGTGATACTAATGAAGTCTCCTTGCCATCCTGATTGAAATAAGTCAACCCGGAAGTCTCTATGTTTTTGTGATGCAGAGATATGTGATTTTTTACTCGGTTGCTAGGGTAACCCCATCTGGTTGCTAGGCAGATACCATAGTGATACTAATCAAGTGTCCTTGCCATCCTTATTGAAATAAGTCAACCCGGAAGTCTCTACGTTTTTCTGATGCAGAGATATGTGATTTGTTACTCGGTTGCTAGGGTAAGCCCATCTGGTTGCTAGGCAGTTACCATAGTGATACTAATGAAGTCTCCTTGCCATCCTGATTGAAGTAAGTCAACCCGGAAGTCTCTATGTTTTTGTGATGCAGAGATATGTGATTTGTTACTCGGTTGCTAGGGTAAGCCCATCTGGTTGCTAGGCAGTTACCATAGTGATACTAATGAAGTGTCCTTGCCATCCTGATTGAAATAAGTCAACCCGGAAGTCTCTACGTTTTCTGATGCAGAGATATGTGATTTGTTACTCGGTTGCTAGGGTAACCCCATCTGGTTGCTAGGCAGTTACCTTAGTGATACTAATGAAGTCTCCTTGCCATCCTGATTGAAATAAATCAACCCAGAAGTTTCTCTGATTTTCTGGTGCAGAGATATAGTTACTGCTAAAGGGTTGCTAGGGTACTCTGTTTAGTTGCTAGGGAGTGGCTTGGCAGCTGCCAATCATTAATCTCCAAAGGCTGCTTGTCAGTATGAATGATATAAACCAACTCCCATGCCTCTGTGACATTCAGAATGGAAGATATCCTCTATGGATTTTGGTTGCTAAGGTGCTCGACAATGGTTGCTAGGGAGGGGCTAGGAAGTGTTGAGGTGATTCATGATTGGCTGTTTGCTGGCCCGAGTGAAGCGAGACCACCCTTGTGTTTCTATGACACTTCTATCCGGAGATATCCCTTTGATGTCTTTCATTAGAAGTCTATGGGACTTGTTGCTAAGGTGCTCTAAATTGTTGCTAGGGCGTGGCTTGATAGATTCAAAATGATCCTGAGATACTGATTGGTCGTCTGAGTAAAATGAGCCTGCCCCATTGTCTGTATGACACTGTGATCCAGAGCTATGTTGAATACAAATCCCAATGCCATTTCATTTCATGGGCCGTCCTACACCATTGTAAGTCAATTGGGGCATTTTTGGGCAGCTCCTGCCCCCCAGGGGTGCAACTTTTACCCCATTTTGAGGTATGCTCTTACAGAGCCTGCCAGCCTCTTCAAATATGGCAAATCACACGTTTCTGCGGAATCCTCGCTCGGAGCTGTGACGCGTCAAAGTTTGTCGCAATGTTAAGTCTATGGGATTTTTCGGCCGCTTTTTTGCCCCTGGGGCAATTACCGTACCCCGATAAGCTTATAAAAGTCATAGCACACGTGTCCTCAATAGGCCGTTCGATTTGACACCTCATTTGTGGGTCTCACCAAGCGGTCGCGGGACGAGTTAGGTGCCGAAGTTTTGTACGGAGATAGAATAATAATAAAAAGAAGAAAAATAAAAATAAGTATGTGAGATTACAATAGTGATGCTTTGCAAGCACCACTAATAAAAATAAAAATAATAAGTATGTGAGATTACAATAGTGATGCTTTGCAAGCACCACTAATAAAATTAAAAATAAAAAGTATAATAATAAGTATGTGAGATTACAATAGTGATGCTTTGCAAGCACCACTAAAAATAAAAAGTATAATAAGTATGTGAGATTACAATAGTGATGCTTTGCAAGCACCACTAATAAAAATAAAAATAATAAGTATGTGAGATTACAATAGTGATGCTTTGCAAGCACCACTAATAAAAATAATAAGTATGTGAGATTACAATAGTGATGCTTTGCAAGCACCACTAATAAGTATGTGAGATTACAATAGTGATGCTTTGCAAGCACCACTAATAAGTATGTGAGATTACAATAGTGATGCTTTGCAAGCACCACTAATAAGTATGTGAGATTACAATAGTGATGCTTTGCAAGCACCACTAATAAAAATAAAAATAATAAGTATGTGAGATTACAATAGTGATGCTTTGCAAGCACCACTAAAAATAAGTATGTGAGATTACAATAGTGATGCTTTGCAAGCACCACTAATAATAAGTATGTGAGATTACAATAGTGATGCTTTGCAAGCACCACTAATAATAAGTATGTGAGATTACAATAGTGATGCTTTGTAAGCACCACTAATAATAATAAGTATGGCGAATAACAATAGTGATGCCTTGCCTTTGGCAAGCACCACTAATAAGTATGTGAGATTACAATAGTGATGCTTTGCAAGCACCACTAATAAGTATGTGAGATTACAATAGTGATGCTTTGCAAGCATCACTAATAATAAAAATAATAAGTATGTGAGATTACAATAGTGATGCTTTGCAAGCACCACTAAAAAGAAGAAAAATAAGTATGTGAGATTACAATAGTGATGCTTTGCAAGCACCACTAAAAATAAAAATAAAAATAATAACTATGTGAGATTACAATAGTGATGCTTTGCAAGCACCACTAATAAGTATGTGAGATTACAATAGTGATGCTTTGCAAGCACCACTAACTAGATAGGTACATTTTCTGAAGAAAATGTGAGTGTTGCTTGCCGTGGCAAAACTCGTCAAACAGCATTTTCTAACTTGTTGCTAAGCACTAAAATAATTGTGATAGAATGTTGCTAGCATGGGTTTTTCATGATGGTAGCATGTAGGTGTTTTTTTGTGTTATTATGATGCTATCACATTTTTAGCATGTTTTAACACTTCCCTAGGCAATGCTAGCATATGTTAGCATGATGATAGCAGGTTTTTAGCATGTTTTAACACTTCGCTAGGCGATGCTAGCTTGTGTTATAGGTACATTTCCTGAAGAAAATGTGAGTGGTGCTTGCCGTGGCAAAACTCGTTAAATAGCATTTTCTAACTTGTTGCTAAGCACTAAAACAATTGTTATAGAATGTTGCTAGCATGAGACTTCATGATGGTAGCATGTAGGCATTATGTTAGTGTTATTATGATGCTATCACATTTTTAGAATATTTTAACACTTCGCTAGGCTATTCTAGCATGTGTTAGCATGATGCTAGACCGTTTTTAACATGTTTTAACACTTCGCTAGGCGATGCTAGCGTGTGTTAGCATGATGTTAGCACGTTTTTAGCATGTTTTATCAGTTCGCTAGGCAATGCTAACGTGTGTTAACATGATGCTAACACGTTTTTAGCATGTTTTAACACTTTGCAAGGCGATGCTAACATGTATTTGCATGATGCTAGACTGTTTTTATCATGTTTTAGCACTTCGCTAGGCAATTCTAGCATGTGTTAGCATAATGCTAACACATTTTTAGCATGTTTTACCATTTCGCTAGGCGAAGCTAGCATTTGTTATATGATGCGAATTTTTTTTACCATGTTTTAACACTTTGCTAGGCGATGCTAGCATGTGTTAGCATGATGCTAGCAAGTTTTTAGCATGTTTTAATGCTTCGCTAGTGAATGCTAGCATGTGTTAACATAATTCTAGTATGTTTTTAGCATGTTTAGCTCTTCCCTAGGCGATGCTAGCATGTGTTAGCATGTTTTTAGTATGTTTTAGCACTTTGCTATGCGATGCTAACATGTGTTAGCATGTTGCTAGCACGTTCTTAGCATGTTTTAGCACTTCGCTAGGTGATGCTAGCATGTGTTATCGTGATGCTTGCACGTTTTTAGCATGTTTTAGGGTGTTGCTTTGAACAGTTTAGGTCATTACTTATTGGCTGCTTGATAATATAAATCCTCTGAGGGAGAGAGAGAGGGAGAGACGCAGGGCTGTCAGGCCCTTTTTGTCTGAGTGTGTGAAAACGTCAGTTGGGATTAAAATTTCGGAACATTCTGCAATGTTAAGTCAATGGGATTTTTTTGGCCACTTTTTCGTCCGCTGTGCGAACTTCGTACCACCCAACCCTTAGAAAAGTCATAGCACACGTGTCCTCAATAGGCCGTTCGATTTGACACCTCATTCGTGGGTCTACACCAAACGGTGCGGGACGAGTTAGGTGCCGAAATTTTGTACGGAAGAATACCACTAATAAGTATGTGAGATTACAATAGTGTTGCTTTGCAAGCACCACTAACTAGATAGGTACATTTCCTGAAGAAAATGTGAGTGGTGCTTGCCGTGGCAAAACTCGTCAAATAGCATGTTATAACTTGAAAAGAACTAAAATTATGGTCATAAAACGTGCTGAATTTCTTACCACGATGTCATAACCATACAATTTCCCCTTTAATGTGTACATAACTGTTAGTGTTTCCCTGTAAGAAGCAACAAATCTGTCTTAATTAAAATATACAAATTTATCATTGCGAAGTACAGTAACAGAAGTTGTATTTGCCTCACTTTTCAATTGGTTTGCTTTATCCCCTCATTTCAACACAATTATTTTATCTATATGGCGCTAATGTGTGCTTTTCCACCTACCTCTGTAAATAAAAGAGGAAGAAGCTATCTGGTGTTCTGGGCAGACAACAGGTGAAAGTGAGAAGTTTGACATTTTAGTGTACTGCCTGCTGTTAGACTTTACAATTTTGGCTTTTTTACAGGAGTGATGTTAGTCTTTAATCTACATGTTTACAAAACAGTGTGGTAAATATCTACAGTGTACTCAAATATGCACATGGTCATGATATAAAACCGTACATAAAACAAATGCAAGAATATCAGTTCCCCTTCTGTCGCTCTCTCCACGTTGTGTCAGAGAAGCTACACTAGGGGTCTCTCTTGAGCGCCGATAGTCACCTCTGAACTATGAAAAAAGGCCAATGAGAGTTGGCAACCAGTATTTGCATGTCCCGCCCCCGGACATACGGGTATTTAAGCGGCGCAAATACGGGAGTTCATTCAGAAAATTTCTTCGGAGCCGATGGTCGTGTCTGCAACTGCTGCGTATACACACCGAGTTCCTGCTATCCCTCTGCTGCATGCTGTTGGATTCTACGGCGCACAACAGCGGCTTTCTTCTGTTGCACAGCTGTGCACTTCCTGCCCCTGGGTGCTTCGACAGCGCAGATTAAAGAACTCTCACAAGTTTTTTTCATAAAAGAGTGATTTTATTTAAAAGAGTAATTTCCTCTAAAAGAGCAAAACACAGCGGCGTTGAACGTCCTTTTAACGCTCGTTGATTCCCGTCCGTGCTTGAGGCGGTGGCGACTCTCCTCACAGCCAGTCTGCCGGCCATCTTGCGATGGAAGCAGATGAGCTCACCGCGGCATCGGAGGGCATGGTATCAGATGCTGAGGACTCCCTGGGCTGCCGCTTTCTGGCCTGCATGCCCAGGCTGAGGCCGATGCTCAGATGACCGACATGCTTTCCCGGGCAGCCAACAGCGTGGACTTGGATTGGAACCCTCCTTCCTCCCCACAACCATCACGGCTGGACGACTGGTTCCTGGGGTCTGGGTGCCGCTCACAGCCTCGCCCCCCCCCCCCAGTTCTGTTTTTCCCGGAAGTGCATGACGAGCTGACATCTTCGTGGAGAGCACCCTCTCCACTCGTCACACCGCCACAGGCTCGTCCGCCCTCGCCACCCTCGACGGCGGAGCGCGCCACTGGTACGAGGCGATTCCCCAGGTGGATAGGGCGGTTGCGATCCATCTATGCCCCAGAACCCATACCACCTGGCGAGGTCGCGCCGTACTCCCTTCCCGGACCTGTAGAGCAACCTCCTCGCTGACAGCGAAGGCCTACAGCGCCACCGGACGCACCGCTTCCACCCTGCATGCCATAGCTCTCCTGCAGGTCCACCAAGCCAAGGCACTACGCGACATGCACGGGGGTGGCCCTGATCCCGACACGCTGCAGGAACTGCGCTCAGCGACCAACCTCACCCTGAGAGCGACGAAGGTCACAGCGCAAGCGCTCGGGCAGGCGATGGCCACGCTAGTGGTCCAGGAACGTCAACTGTGGCTGAACATGGTCGAGATGCGTGAAGCCGACAAGATTCGCTTCCTCAAAGCCCCTGTCTCCCAGTTCGGCCTCTTCGGCGACACCGTCGAGGACTTTGCCCAGCAGTTCTCCACGGTAAAGAAGCAGACGGAGGCCATCTCTCACATCATGCCTCGTCGCAAGCCTGCCGCCACGGCCCATGCCCTGTCTGCTTGCCGAGGGCGTCCTCCCGTGGCCAGAAGAGAAGCTCCTGCTCTGCCTCAACCCGGGCCCAGCTCTCAGCCCCAGCGTCGAGCAAACTGCGGGAAGCGCACGTCCCCTGTCTCACGGACCCCCTCGAGGACACGGAAGGCTCCCAGGCACTCCTGAGACAATGCACCAAGAGCTCAAGACGTTAGCTCCGGAGGTGGTAAGACTGCTCTGTCCCCTGTTGGAGGACCGGGAGGAGAATCCTTTGTTTTTTCATTTGCCGCACCCCCTAACAAGGGCTGCGGTACCCAAATTCTCAATAAAAGAGATATTTCCTTTGTCTCTGGGGCACATGGCCCGCAAATGCCGTTCTCACGGCACTCTGCTTTCAGGCCTCAACAGTCCTGGCTCCATGGACGCGGTGTCCCCACCTTCAGCCCCATGACTGTTCCCCGGCTGGCCGGTTCAGACGAGTCCAGAGGACGCCAGCATCAGACCTCCTCCTCAGTCATGAACCCGCCCCCTGCCGGATGCGCGGAGCAAGGTAAGTGCTTTGAGTTTATTCTCAGCACCAGAGCCTCGGGACGCCACATTGCCTCCCGACGCCACGTTACCTGTTCCGCATCGCTGCAAAGTCCCGCCGGGTACGTCCAAAAAACTCGTCCCCTTGGTGCCCCTAGCACGGAGTTTAGAGGCGTGGCTTTCACTGCCCAACCCGTCACGCTAGCTGCACCGGACCATTCAACTCGGTTACGCAATTCAGTTTGCCAGGTCTCCGCCCCCCTTCGTGGGCGTATATTTTTCCGCAGTACACGGCCAACATGCCCATTCCCTGCGCGAAGAAATCACCTCCCTTCTATTAAAGGACGCGATAGAGCCTGTCCCTCCAACCGAAACGAATAAGGGTTTCTTCGTTGTACCCAAGAAAGGAGGCGGCTTACGACTGATCTTGGACCTGCTAGTTTTCAATCAGACCTTGTCCAAACTCCCGTTCAAAATGCTCACCCAGAAACAAATTCTATCTGGCGTCCGGCATCTAGATTGGTTCGCAGCGGTAGACCTGAAGGACGCGTACTTCCACGTCTCAATTCGCCCTCGACATCGACCCTTCCTACGGTTCGCGTTCGACGGCCAGGCGTATCAGTACAAAGTCCTCCCCTTTAGCCTGTCTCTGTCCCCTCGCGTCTTCACGGAAGTCGCAGAGGCAGCTCTTGTCCCGCTCCGAGAAGCCGGCATACGCATACTCAATTACCTCGACGACTGGCTCATACTGGCCCACTCCCGAGAGTTACTATGCGCACACAGAGACCAGGTGCTCAGCCACCTCAGCCGTTTGGGGCTTCAGGTCAACTGGGAAAAGAGCAAGCTCTCCCCAGTCCAGAGCATCTCTTTTCTCGGTCTGGGGTTAGACTCAGTCTCAATGACAGCACGTCTCTCCAACGAGCGTGCTCAGTCAGTGCTGAAATGCCTCGCTTCCTTCAAGCCAGGCGCCGTGGTCCCGCTAAAATGTTTTCAACAGCTCCTGGGGCATATGGCATCCTCCGCGGTGGCCGCGCCGCTGGGGTTGATGCATATGAGACCACTTCAGCACTGGCTCCGGACTCGAGTCCCGAGACGAGCATGGCGCCACGGCATGCACAATGTAAAAGTTACCTCTGCCTGCCGCCAAACCTTCAAACCCTGGACAGACCTCTGCTTTCTAAGGGCAGGAGTGCCCTTGCAGCAGGTGTCCCGACGCGTTCTGGTCACAACCTACGCCTCCAAATTGGGTTGGGGCGCCGTGTGCAACGGGCGCGCAGCCGCAGGCCGGTGGAACCGAGACCCGCTGCGCTGGCACATCAACTGCCTAGAGCTGCTGGCTGTTTTTCTGGCCCTGCAGAAGTTTCTCCCGTTAATTCGGAACAAACACGTCCTAGTCAGGACAGACAGCACCACGGTCGTAGCCTACATAAACCGCCAAGGCAGAGTACGCTCCCTCCACATGTCACAGCTCGCCCGTCGTCTCCTCCTTTGGAGTCAGCAGCGACTCAAGTCACTGCACGCCACTCACATCCCCGGCAACCTCAATGTGATAGCGGACGCGCTGTCAAGACAAAGCTTGCATGGCGGAGAGTGGAGGCTCCACCCCCAGTCGGTCCAGCTGATTTGGGACCGGTTCGGCAAGGCTCAGGTAGACCTGTTTGCCTCCCAAGAAACCTCCCACTGCCCGCTCTTGTATGCCCGGACAGAGGCTCCCCTCAGGGCACACGCGTTGGCACACAGCTGGCCTGCGGGGCTGCGCAAGCACGCATTTCCCCCAGTGAGCCTTCTTGCACAGGTGCTATGCAAGGTCAGGGAGGACGAGGAGCAAGTCATTCTGGTAGCCCCTTACTGGCCTACCCGGACTTGGTTTTCGGACCTCACGCTCCTCATGACAGCCCCTCCCTGGCGAATTCCCCTGAGGAAGGACCTTCTTTCTCAGGGACGGGGCACGCTCTGGCACCCGCACCCAGACCTCTGGAACCTCCACGTCTGGCCCTTGGACGGGATGCGGAAGATCTAGCCAGCCTACCACCGACCGTCATAGATACAATCAATCAAGCCAGAGCCCCCTCTACCAGGCATCTCTACGCTCTAAAGTGGCGTCTGTTCGCGGACTGGTGTTCTTACCGAGCCGAAGACCCGCAGAAGTGCGCAGTTAGGTCAGTGCTCGTGTTTCTTCAGGAGAGGCTGGAGAGGAGGCTGTCCCCCTCCACCCTCAAGGTGTATGTTGCCGCTATCGCGGCCCAACACGACACAGTAGATGGCAAGTCTCTTGGTAAGCACGACTTAATCGTCAGGTTCCTAAAAGGTGCCCGGAGGATAACTCCCTCCCGGCCTAACCTGTTCCCCTCCTGGGATCTCTCGGTCGTCCTTACGGGAATCCGGAGACCCCCCTTCGAGCCGCTTGACTCAGCTGGACTCAGGGCCCTCTCTCTCAAGACTGCCCTTCTGATCGCGCTCGCTGATAGCGATGCTTGCCTGGAGTTCGGTCCGGCAGATACTTTCGTGATCCTAAGACCGTGACCGGGCTATGTGCCCAAGGTTCCTACCATGCCCTTCAGGGATCAGGTGGTGAACCTGCAAGCACTGCCCCGGGAGGAGGCAGACCCAGCCCTTTCACTGCTGTGTCCAGTACGTGCTTTACGTATTGATCTGGACCGCACACAGAGCACCAGACGCTCTGAGCAGCTCTTCGTCTGCTTTGGGGGACAGCAGAAAGGGAACGCTGTCTCCAAGCAGAGACTCGCCCACTGGGTTGTCGACGCCATTTCCCTGGCTTATCACACCCAGGCCGTGCCCCCCCCCTTGCGGGTCCGAGCTCACTCCACCAGGAGTGTTGCGTCCTCATGGGCACTGGCTAGGGGCATTGCCCTAGCAGACATTTGTAGAGCAGTGGGCTGGGCATCACTTTTGCGAGATTCTACAATCTCTGAGTTGAGTCAGTATCGTCCCGTGTTTTCTCAGGTACCGAGCCCGTAGAACTCGGTAGCACGCCACGATCTGACCGGGTGAATCGCTTGCACCTAGCGCCCTTCCCCCTAACCAGGGGAAACAGTGCGCCTTCATTCCCAGGAGATCTCAGGTTTGGGACACTGGTTGATTCCTCCCTAGCCCTCGTGGGTCGCAGTTCAGCGGAGGAACTCGCCGACCCAAGCCACTGCGGGGACCGCAAGCTACCCTGTACTGGTATAGGTGCTCCACAGGTAAGGCCTCCTTCGGACTCCCCGTGTGTAACACCACGGTTCTGTCCCCTCTGGAGAGCGGACTCCCGTGTTTCCCTTAGGCAGTCACGGCTGCCTCGGTTGCCATGCTGTATGTTCCCCCCTCTATAAGGCTGGATCCACCACCGCACCAACTTTTCCACATAGGCCCTAAGCAGGCCTCTGATGGTTTTGCCACTTAAACTTGCCTCCCCTCTCGGGTAGGCGTGGCCTCTGCAGGGTCTTCTCCGCCCTGAATAAGGGCTAAGACCCCCTTCCCTCAATGCGTGTAAGGGCCCTGGCCTTAGTTGCTCTATGCGAGAAACATAGAGAGAAAAGAGGCCCGGCCAGGCTTGGCCCGTTCCCAGGTTGGCGGCCAGCACCTTGTTCCCCCCTCCAGGGTAACGATAAGGAATCCTGATGGCTTAAATGGGGCATTGGGGAAGGGTGCGTGCAGCCTGATACAGTTGGTCGTCCTGCACGTAAGAATACCTGCTCGCTCCTGTATCAGCAGTTCACGTACACGGCTCAGCGCATGGCACTTTTATAAGTGGACCCCTAGTGTCGCTTCTCTGACACAACGTGGAGAGAGCGACAGAAGGGGAACGTCTAGGTTACGTATGTAACCTCCGCTCCCCGATGGAGGGAATGAGACGTTGTGTCTCCCCTGCCACGTCGCTGAGCCGAGCCACTGTTGTGGCCGGACCATTTCTGGCTCCTCAGAAAAATCCTGAATGAACTCCCGTATTTGCACCGCTTAAATACCCGTATGTCCGGGGGCGGGACATGCAAATACTGGTTGCCAACTCTCATTGGCCTTTTTTCATAGTTCAGAGGTGAATATCGGCACTCAAGAGAGACCCCTAGTGTCGCTTCTCTGACACAACGTCTCGTTCCCTCCATCGGGGAATGGAGGTTACATACCTAACCTAGACGTTTGGAATAGTCCATTTGATTATATTTGAATAGGTGTAACTAAAACTATAATGGCTGTGCAGAATGAACATAATGCCAATCTCATTTAGCTATGGGTAATGCATTGAGAAAATGGAGTAGATTTTTTTATATATTTTTTTTAAATGGTAGGACATGTTTGAAACTAAAGCATAATAATTGAATGGCTACCAATGTATATTAATTTAAGAGAATGAAGTGATGCAAGTAGTGATCAGTGAAGCGTTACATGCTATTCTTTATTATTTTAAACTCAGCTATCACCTGACCCTAAGTTTTCGGAGGACAAAACACCAGGTTTCCAATGAATATCAGTACACAATACAATATCAAATAAACAATTTTTATTTAAATAATTTATTTAAAATAACAATTTGATGCCCCAAAATCACAGACAATATAATTAACCAATATCTTAAGTTAAAACAATATTACATAATACATCAATAAACAAACGGAATAACATTAACCAGATCTGGAACATATTTGAATAAAGAGTGAAAATGATTTTATATTGAAATACATAAAACAGCAGTTTATTCTTTATGGAGTCCATCTTAAGACAGAGAAGCAGGAAGTGGTTGATGAGAAAGCTTTTTTGACTATAATGCTATGAATGTAATATACTTCATCATTCTACAAAGATTATGTGCACTTACATACTTTTAATATGAAAGGTCAGATTTTAAAGAATCATACATCTGAACAAAAACATGATTTAAAAAAAAAAAAAACACACTACATTTTAGTAATCATAGCCTTTACCTCAGTGTATAAGTGTGCCCAGTCCTCCAATTTGTCATTAATCATCACTGTGGTCCTCATTACCATCCACATATGGTCCTCACCTGTGAGCAAAGAATGAATAAATTAATCATGGGAAGACTATGCGCACAAAACTACTAAATCAAAATAAATTAATGAATAAACAATGTGAACCACATAACAATGTAAATAATATACATGAAATAACATAATACAATAATTAATATACATTTATAACAATATAATCAAACATAGGTTAGACCCATTTTAATCAAACAAATAAATGTATTGTGCGTTCATAATTTAAACAATTCTAACCCCATGCTTACCGCATATGCTGCCATCCAGATTGTCCCTCTCATCATAGGCGGAAATCGCGGGGGGGTCGGGGGGGTCAGGACCCCCATCTGAGGGTTGTTCCCCCCTTAAAATATCAGTGTGTATTGTAAATAAAATAATGATATATTCTTAAAATAATTGTTTAAGAAATAAAATGATACAAATGCAAACGAGGCAACAACAAAAAACCCCTTGGTGTCCCCTTCAAAAATTGCTCTTGAGAATTGTTGTTTATTGTCCCCCCCAACATTTTGATGAAATTTTTGCCCCTGCCTCTCATCAGTGCTGTAGCACACACTTCACCACAGTCTGCCCCTCTTGTTGTAAAGGAGGGCTTGATTGTTCTGGTCACTTCAATTGTCCAGTTTTTGAAAGACATTAAACAACACCTAAATTACACTTTTGAATTCATTGTGACTTTAACATTTCCCTACACACATGGTTATGACATAATTAGTGTATTACAATGATTCAAATTAAAAAGGCTAAACACTTAGCTTCAGACTGTAAACTGCAGAATCATATCCCACCTTGGAAAGGAGTCCATTTCATTGTGTTGTTTCAGAATAGCAATGCTGTTGTCTGCAAACTATTAATACAATTCTATGGAAGGGCACATATACTGGTAATTAAAAATAAGGCACTATATAATATACTGAGCAAGATTTAAGGACCAAAATTGGTAACCGTTTAAGGACCAAAATTGGTAATGGTTTAAAAGCTAAACAGAGAAGAGCTCAAAAGCCAAATATATTATAAAATTGTGTCTTACTAGATTTACCTCATTGTCAGGTCATCTTCAGTGTGTTCCTCTTTGTGTCCTGTCAGCCAGTGATGCTGCTGCTCTGACTATACTTTTTCCAGTCCACTTGCACAGTAGCTGCCAATCTGTTAATTGTTAATGCTATATACTAGAGCCACTGGCATAGTTAATACATGCTCAGTGCCCCTGGTTTCATATGGCATAATGCCTCACATAACCATACACGACAACCGCAAGGCTGTCCCCTGGTTCAGTATGCATAATACCTCACACGACCATACATGACAACCCGGTGGCTAAGGCTGTCCTAGCCATTATGTGCTTATTTTCAGTGCCCCCGGTTCTGTATGGCATATTACCACACAACCACACATGCCAACTGCAAGGCTGTGCTAGCCCCCTGGTTCCATATTACCTCACACAACCATACACTACAACCGCAAGGCTGTCCCCTGGTTCAGTATGGCATAATACCTCACACGACCATACACGCCAACCCGGTGGCTAAGTCTTTCCTCTGTATTCTCAATGCCCACGGTTCTATATGGCATAATGCCTCAACACACAATAATTCCACACAAATTGCCCCAGCTAGGACTGTAGGCAACCAAAACACTAAGTATCCTCCTTTCCATGCACCATTTACACTTTTCTTGACTCAATGTCTTCATGACTGCAAAATACAGTACACAGGATTGTGATAACTATGATAGCTCTGTAACACACCACAGTGAAGGCAGATGTCTGGAAAAGAGATATAAATGTGATCCAGTAGTGTGTTCATTTCAGTCGTTGATGTTGAGATCATTTGCGTGTATCCTTTTGATAGAAACAACTCCAGTATAGGTTTTTTTCCTGTACATAGCAGGTCCTCATTGAAATCTCCACAGACAACTACTGGATGGTCATTCACGGTGTCCAAATAATTCAATAAGCTCTTCAAGTTAGGCAAGAAGTCTCCATGACTGTACTGTGGTGGTCTGTACACCACAGCAATCGTTGCCTTCATTGGAGTGTCAATTTTGATCGCAAGAAACTCCAGGTCTGTGACATTTTGTATGTACTGCATGATTTGAGCTTGAATATGGTTTTTACAATATATTGCAACTCCACCTCCATCTTTCATTGTGAATCCTGTATGTGTCAAGTAGGAAACATGTCTGTTGCGTATAAACATTTTGTATCCTTCTAACTGGAGATTTGGTGAAATGAACGATCCAGACAATCGAGTTTCGGTTACGCAAAGAATGTCAGAGAGTCTCAGCTCATGATGAAATCTGATGTCTTCAATGTGAGAGGACAGTCCTTCTGTATTGTGATGGATGACTGAAAGTGTTTGGATCCAATTAGTTTCTCTTGTCTGCTTCAAAAAAGGCATAATACCTTTGAATGATGCGCTTGTCATGGTTTGCAATGATGCTGTGATTTCTGGATCAGCATATATCTTTTCATTGAAGTCCAAAATGTGCAGTCCACGTAATGAGGTTGTTCGGCTGAGGGCAACATATGCCATTCCTGGCTCGAAAATATGCCTCAAAGACACCACAGCAGACTGCATCGACATCCCCTGAACCTTGTGAGCGGTACAGGAATAGGCCAACTTAATGGGGAATTGTCTTCTTACAGATCCCTTTCTCAGGCTTTCCTCGGCTCTGTCGATGTAAACCATGTTATCCTTTTCACCTTGTACTTTTTGGCGATGTTTCTGTCCTGCACTTGCATTGTCCAGCTGAAGTCCAAGCATCTTTGCTGTGGCTATTCCATCTGCCCAAAACTGCCATTTACGATTCCATCCTCAACATCCAGATTCCGAGTCACCATAACATGCGCTCCGACAGCGAGTTGAATGGTGTCAAGTAGGTCATCTTTTTACCATTGACAGGTTTCTTCTGCTTCTTCATCTCTCCTGTTCTAGGGTCTTTCCTGTAATCTTCGGCATCAATGGTTATGATGTCAGTGTGAAGGGCACGGACAGTTTCAGCATTGTGCTTGTTCACTTCCTTGTTGGTAGCAAATATGTGGAGTGCATGACGTGGGCAGTCTTTGGGGTCCACCACAGCTTGGAGAAGCAAAGCTCTATCAAATTCACTAAGAGCTTCAGACTTTTGCTTTACTCGCAGCCTGTTCAAAAGTTCAGCAAAAGTAAGGTCTTCTTTCTGACGCATGATCTCTGTCAGGGTTATCATTTGAAAATTGTCCTTTCAGAAGTCCAACACGTCGTCCGTTCATATACACAGAGTGGTTTGGCTTTACCAAGAGGTGGCAGTTGGTAAAAGTCTCCTACAGCAAGAACAGAGATGCCACCAAAAGGTTTCTTGCTGCCTTTAATCTGTTGAAATCTCCAGCAAACAGATGCTTAGAAACCATGGACAATTCGTCAATGATAAGAATCTGCACATTAGATAATACTCCTCTCACTTCATCCAGGGCATTTCCAAGTCCATGATAAGGTGGTTTCAAGTTCCTTGGGAGTTTTAAAATGGAGTGCAGTGTTTTGCCAGAGATGTTAAATGCTGCAGTTCCTGTAAATGCAGCCAAGAGTACAGTAGGCATAGAGAGATCGCCGTCCTCCTGGAGTCTAGGAAGTTGTCGTAAAATCTTGGTTACCTCTGTGTATACGCATTTAATGACATGTGAGTTTCCACAGCCAGCTCCACCTGACAGAAAGTAAAAGAACTGTTCAGGATTCTGACCCCAAACGCATCTCAGGCACCACTGGCGGACAGTGTAAAATACAGATGCCTGCATCTGATTTAGACTGCGAAACATCTTCCTCACAAAGTCAAAACTAATTTGCGGTGCCTCCATTCTTGGTATGACTCCGTCTCCTCCAAAAACGATCTGGAATTCGGGAACATGGTCTTCATTCTCTTCCTTGGTGTCGACTCCTTGTTCGGCAATACACTCTAAATGGTCCGCTTCAACTTCAGGTGCAAAAGTTGTCCATGCGTTCTCAATTGGTCCTTGCTGTTGCAATTGTTCAAATGCTTCGTCCACTTGTTTGCTGTGTTTTTCAAACTTATGCTGGTGTGCTTTGACAATTGCACAAACAGGAAGCAGAAAACCAGGGAGTGTAGGAAGTTCCACAAATGCATTCTTGTAAAACTGCTCATATGTAGGGTATCTTTGAGGTTTCAGCTGTGCGTTAACAAGATGTGGCACATAAAGTTTCAGCAATCTTCCGTAAAAGTTTTCTGGTTGTTTCTCCTCCGAAAATCGAGCATATCTGATGACTGCAGCCTTACCGACAGTTCTTTCCTGAATAAATCCCAGGTCATTAAGCAGTCGGTGAACATTTTTGCCTTTAGTCTGATGGCCATACACAACACTGTAATTTGAGGCGAATTCTGCTAGACACATCTTTTCAAACTCCAAAGTTTCAGGCCTGGCTCTGTATTTGTCTATTATGCCTGACATCCAGATATCCTCCGAGTCAGGATTTTTGTTGTGTAAGGCACTAAGGGGCAGGCTCATTTTTAGTGCGTCGTCATCCGTCGGTATGAACACAACGCTACGTGAACACTTCTTCAGCGGCAAGCTGCATGTTCGTGCCACAGACTCCTGAGCGCTTACTTGCCTGTGTTTACAGTAGGCCTGCATTATGTGCTTCATTTCCTCTTCCTCGTTTACATCCGTTTTACGCACATCCTTGATTATGTTCTGCAGGAAGTCACTCATCTCATGCTCCGGCTTGGAAATGTAGGACAACATATACATGATGCAGCTGTAAGCGTCAAGAACGTACTGAATATCCATGTTTGCATTCCATGCTCTCAGCAAATCAGAATTATACGCATTGACCAAACACTCGTTTGTGTCACGATCCCTTGTTGTCTGCCCCGTGTTTTCTGTTTCACTCGTCACTGATCACGCTCCATGTCACGTTTTCCTTGTTGTCCACCCCGTGTTTCACTGTCCTTGTCTAAAAACTACAATTCCCACAATTCCCGGCCTCCCTCACTGCCTGCACTCATCATTGTTCTCACCTGTGTCTCGTTCAGTCTTCATTGTGTCTGTGTATTTAAACCCTGGTTCTTTGTTTAGTCACTGTCGATCGTTGTATGTTGAAGGTTTATGTTATCGTTTCATGTTCTCTATTCCTGGATGTTCCTGGATGTTCCTCATGTTTGTCAACGTTTGCCCTAGATGTTAATTTGTGTTCACTCGAGGTTTCCTTATCATTCGTGGTTGTTTTTCTCACTGGTATACTTCTGAATGTTGTTTCATGCTTTAGTTTATTTTTCCCATCGTGGACCTTTTCTTTCGTTCCTGTGTTTGTTTATTTTTACTTGTAAATAAAACCGCGTTTGGATCCGCACATCTCGTCTGTCTTGTCCTGCTGCCACACCAGTCGTGACAGAATGATCGACCATACAATGGATCCAGCAGCCCAACAGGCCAACTACCAGCTGCTTTGTTTGAAGCAAGAGGACCGACCTGTGGAAGACGACATCCGCGACTTCCTCGAGCTGGCGAATATCGCAGACTTCCCAGACTCCTCCCTTGTGTCTTTCTTCAGGGGCAATCTGAACGGCGCACTGAAGGAGCGGTTGCCGCAGGCGACGCGCGGCTGGACTCTCCGCATCTTCCTGGAGGCGACCTTATGGGTGTGCAGCTTGCCGTTCACTGTGGCCGTTGCTGAGGAGGGCCCTACCTCTCCTACCACCGTGGAGATTCTCCAGTCGTCCATGGCTCTTCCTGTCACGCCTGCCCCACCTATCAGCGAGCCAACCCCCACGCCTGTCTCCGTCAACGAGCCAGCACGGCCAACTTCGTACGCCCGGAGAAGGAGGAGAAGAAGGGCTTCCGCCTCCCAGCCAACGCCTGCCACGGTCAGCGAGCCTGAGCCCACGCCAGCCACGGTCAGCGATCCAGTGATGCCGGCCTCGACCGTCCCAGAGCCAGCGCCTGTAGCCTCGACCGTCCCTGAGCCAGCACCTGTAGCCTCGACCGTCCCTGAGCCAGCGCCTATAGCCTCGACTGTCCCCGAGTCAGCACCTGTAGCCTCGACTGTCCCTGAGGCAACGCCAGTAGCCATGACCGTCCAAGAGCCAGCGCCAGTAGCCTCGACCGTCCAAGAGCCAGCGCCAGTAGCCATGACCGTCCAAGAGCCAGCACCCCTCGAGCTTTCCAAGGCTCCGCCTCTCGAGCCCTCTAAGGCTCCGCCTCCCAAGCCTCCCAGGGCTCCGCCTCCCAAGTCTCTCAAGTCTTCCAGGGCTCCTCCTCCCGAGCCTCCAAGGGCTCCTCCTACTGAGCCTCCCAGGGCTCCGCCTCCCAAGTCTCTTGAGTCTTCCAGGGCTCCTCCTCCCGAGCCTCCCAAGGCCCCGCCTCTCAAGTCTCTCGAGTCTTCCAGGGCTCCTCCTCCTGTGCCTTCTAGGGCTCCGCCCCTTAAGCCTCTCGAGCCTCCCAGGGCTCCGCCCCTCAAGCTTCTCGAGCCTTTCAGAACTCTGCCACTTGAGCCTCTCGAGCCTTCCAGGGCTCCGCCTCTCAAGCCTCTTGAGCCTTCCAGGGCTCCGCCTCTCCAGTCTCTCGAGCCTCCCAGGGCTCCGCCCCTCAAGTCACTTGAGTCTTCTAGGGCTCCGCCCCTCAAGCCTCTCGGGCCTTCCAGGGCTCCGCCTCTCAAGCCTTCCAGGGCTCCGCCTCCAGAGCCTCTCGAGTCTTCCACGGCCCTTCTCCCCGAGCCTCCTACGGCTCCACCTCCAGAGCCTCCTACGGCTCTGCTCCCAGAGACTCCAGAGCTTTCTAGGGCTCCGCCTCTTGAGCCTCCTGCGGCTACGCCTCCCGAGCCTCATACGGCTCTGCTCCCAGAGACTCCAGAGCTTTCTAGGGCTCCGCCTCTCGAGCCTCCTATTGCTCCACCTCTCGAGCCTCCTATTGCTCAGCCTCCCGAGCCTCCTACGGCTCCACCTCCCGAGCCTCCTACGGCTCCACCTCCCGAGCCTCCTTCAGCCCCGCCTCCCGAGCCTCCTATGGCTCCACCTTCCGAGCCTCCTACGGCTCTGCTCACAGAGACTCCAGAGCCTTCTAGGGCTCTGCCTCTAGAGCGTCCTACGGCTCTGCCTCCTGAGCCTCCCTCAGCTCCGCCCCCTGAGCCTCCCACGGCTCCGTCAACCACGGCTCCACCCCCGGAGCCTCCCTCGGCCATGCCTACAGAGCCTTCTATGGTTCCGCCAACCTCGGCTCAGCCTCCTGAGCCTCCCGAGCCTTCCTCGGCTCCGCCTTCCTCGGCTCTGCCTCCTGAGCCTCCTTCAGCTCCACCTCCTGAGCCTCCCGAGCCTCTCCCAGCTCTGCCTCCTGAACCTTCCTCGGCTCCACCTCCCGAGCCTCCTACGGTGCCGCCTCCCGGGCCTCCCTTGGCTCTGCCTCAGAAGTCCTCCTTGGCTCCACCTCACGCGGCTCCACCAGCCTCCCCAGTGGCCACTCCTCCTCTCAGACCACCTAAACCTGTCCCTGCCCGGTCGATACCTCCCTGGCTTCCTAAACCTGTCCCTACCCGGTGGACGCCCCCCAGGCCACCTGACCCGATTCCCTTCACACACCCCCAGAGACTGCTTGCCTGCCCTCTCGGCCTCCCTGGTCTGCCAATCTGCCCTCTCGGCCTCCCTGGTCTGCCCTTTGTGCCCCCGTGGACTGCCTAATTGCCCCTGTGGACTGTCTCATTTCCCTTTGTGCCCCCGTGGACTGCCTGATTGCCCCTTGTGCCTCCTTGGTCTGTCTCTGTGTCCCTTGTGCCTCCTTGGTCTGTCTCTGTGTCCCTTGTGCCCCCTTTGGTCTGTCTGTTTTCCCCCTTTTCTAGCCCTCTCTCCTTGAACATTTGTTTATTTTTGCTATTTTTTTGTTTCATAGGACCGTCTGGAATCCGGTCCTTTTGAGGGGGGGCTATGTCACGATCCCGTGTTGTCTGCCCCGTGTTTTCTGTTTCACTCGTCACTGATCACGCTCCATGTCACGTTTTCCTTGTTGTCCACCCCGTGTTTCACTGTCCTTGTCTAAAAACTACAATTCCCACAATTCCCGGCCTCCCTCACTGCCTACACTCATCATTGTTCTCACCTGTGTCTCGTTCAGTCTTCATTGTGTCTGTGTATTTAAACCCTGGCTCTTTGTTTAGTCACTGTCAATCGTTGTATGTTGAAGGTTAATGTTATCGTTTCATGTTCTCTGCTCCTGGATGTTCCTCATGTTTGTCAACGTTTGCCCTAGATGTTAATTTGTGTTCACTCGAGGTTTCCTTATCATTCGTGGTTGTTTTTCTCACTGGTATACTTCTGAATGTTGTTTCGTGCTTTAGTTTAATTTTTCCCATCGTGGACCTTTTCTTTCGTTCCTGTGTTTGTTTATTTTTACTTGTAAATAAAACCGCGTTTGGATCTGCACTTCTCGTCTGTCTTGTCCTGCTTAGACACCAGTTGTGACAGTTTGGTTGACGCTTCAGCATAATCACATTAGAACTTGACAATGCTGTAGCACAGTTCTTGTACTCATCCATGGTTAAATTACACTTTGTCAGCAGATCTGACAAGTTGTCAAAAGATGCTTTGGGGTCATTGAGCAAATCCCACACTGGTTTTAATTTCATCTTAGCATCTGTCATTGCTTTTCGAAGAACATCCGATATTGCTTTCATTCTGTCTGCTTCGTTATGGGCTTCGGCTTCCTCTTCATTAGGACGTGGTGGTCGTGGCCGAGTAATCCTAGTTCCTGACATAGGTAGTTTAGGGAACCCATATCTACACAATATGTTTCCATTCTTGCATGATTTAGAGTGGTTTCTACTGTGAAGCTGAACCTCAAGAGACAATTTTATGAAGCTCAGGATCAGCTTCAGAGTTGGGCAACTGACACGTTATATAATGGTCAACAAAGGCACACACAACCTTGTCGGATTCTTTTTCAAACTCAGGTGCATCCTTTACCCAAGCCAGTAAATGAATGTGTGGACTCCCTCTGGCTTGATACTCAACTCGGTAGAAGTAATCCTCAACTTCACCAATGGGCTGGGCAGGCGACAACAGCAGATGAGTCATTAGTGCATTTACTCGTTTCTCAAACATGCGCATGACAGTGACAGGGTTGCTTTGGATTATTTCGCATTTCGTTGTCCAATCAACCTCTAAAAAGTCAACTTCAACTTGTTGAGCTTTGATTGCCATTATTACTTCAGGCCATCGCATTTCAGCTGCGCTGAATGTGCAAAAAAAGGTAGGTGTTCCTAACTGTCTGATCACGGCCTGTAGATCTCGCAGTACTTTCTCCCAGTAAGCTGGACTGCCTCTCAGGGGTTGCATGAACCGTGTAGCATCTCTGTTGTTAACCAGTCTTTCAACTTCACGGTTATCTTGAAGTAACTTGTTGGAGATTCTTCGTCCATCTCTTGTAATAGGCCTTCCTTTTCGCAACTGGATGGACATGCTGTTTCTGGCAAGGTGTGTTTCCGTCACAAATTGTGCAAAGAAAAGGTAACTCTGGTCTTTTGCAAAACGAGAATCCACACAGAACAGCCTTGCATTAAAGTACATGCTTGAAGATAATGTAACTTGGCCATGCCATGGCTTCGAGTTTGGGGATTTTGAAAAACCCAACAGACTTTTTTCCTTGTGCAGGTGCAATGCTGAATATTCCCTCACCATACGATAAGATCTCCTGTCCGATGTCAGATGGCTGCATACAAGTGTCTAGAGTGAGACCAGGTCATCCTTTCTAGTCTGGTCTCACTCTAGACAAGTGTCTAGAGTGAGACCAGTTCATCCTTTCTAGTCTGGTCTCACTCTAGACAAGTGTCTAGAGTGAGACCAGTTCATCCTTTTCTTCTACACTCACTTCCTGCTCAGCAACTTCTACACTCACTTCCTGCTCAGCAACTGTGTCTTCTTGTAGCACTTCTATTTGATCAAGGCCTTCATCAAGGTGATTTCCAAAAGTTGCGTTTTGGTTTATGGAGATGTTTTTGTATTCAGAATGCATGTCTTTCAATTTAGACAAAGCTGCAAGCACATTTTGCATATTCACTGTATGGAAATGCTGGTATCCTTTGTAATTGATGTGTCTTCTTAGCTTCACCTGCAGTAGCTGGGATTCACTACTAGGTCTTGGCAGACAGCTGACTGTTGTCTCCACTTCAGAGGGTACACAGACAACAGCACCACGCACCGCTCTTTGTTGTCCTTTGGGCAACGCAACAATTTTTGCAAATGGTAAGAATTTAGCAATGAGCTGTCTTTCAAGCACATTTAATTCATACAATTCTGTAGGGATATGTGCCAGTTCAAGATTGTTTGCCACTGCAATGGAAGGCATGTGTCCTCTCAAAAGATGACTGTCACAAGTGTAGCAGATCCATTCCTGTTGCCTGTTCTCTGGAATTGAACAAGGATCCGTGCAGGTGCTGTCACAGGCATGAATGTATTTCCCGGTTAAGCAAAATGATGCAACATGTACATTTTTGTCATATCGCTGTCGGTTGCATATCTTGACTTGATTTGGAAACAAAGTTCGGTGGCAAACTGTGCAGACATGTGTAGGTCCTTGCTGAATTTGAAGATGAAATGCAGATATGGCTGTATGCATCAAGTTGTTTGACACAAGCTGGTTTATAGCATCAATATGGGGAGTGTCCTGGCAGGAACGGAGGTATGGTCTATATTTCCTTCTGATCTTTGATGCACACCGCAACTTATGAAGAATGTGGAATCCAGCATCATTTACACATTTCTGTTTCTTATGAAGAGTACAATGTAGTATATGATGGGCTCTAAACTCTGAGTCATTTGCATATCTCGTGACCATACTTTCTTCTGGAAAACAGCATCGGTCTTGTACCTCCTGACCATGTAGTCTTTCTTTTTCCTCTGAAAGACAGGATCAGTGTTGTACCTCCTTCCCATGTAGTCTTTCTTTTTCCTCTGAAAGACAGGATCGGTGTTGTACCTCCTTCCCATGTAGTCTTTCTTTTTCCTCTGAAAGACAGGATCGGTGTTGTACTTTTTGATCATGTAGTTTTTCTTTCTTCTTCTGACCTGAAGATCTTCATCATACCTTCTCTTGTTCATTCGAAATTGTAAACAGGTGGCATATCTGTCTTTTTCATAATCCTTTCTTTTCTGTTCTCTGACTACACAAGCTGCAGTTGTGTCCTCGGATCCTCCACATTGCTTTTGAATTGCAATTGTTTTACGTCTTTCTTTTCTTCTTCGCTCCTTGCTTGTTTTTTTCACAGCCATGTCATCCCGGTCCATTGGGATATTGGCTCCAACACTTGTTTGTGGTCCTGTCACAGCTGTAGAAACAATATTACGTGGGATTTTGGGTCCAACGGTTGTTTGTGGTTCCGGTACATATGTTGATGATGCACACTGTTCGTTAGGTTGTTGCTCAGTTTTGAATGATACAGCCATGAATTCATACGTGGTCTTAGAACCACGATTCTGGAAGACCAAGAGTAATCTGTCAATCATGTCATTCAGGTGGGTGAAAGTTAACATAACAGCTCGTCCACTACCAGTAGGATGGGGAAAAGCTTCAGAAGTTCTTGAGTGCGAGTCAAAGTATCCATATCTTCCAAATCGGTCTCTGAACATAGCAATACATTCTGGAGGAACAATGAGTAGTGCATGGCTGACATCTGTTGAGAGACACTGAAGTCTTTCACAAAAAGGTAGCCACCAAGCTTCCATTTCAGTGTCCGCTACCTCTCTCAGGAATCCCATCATCACTTCTGACTTCTGCACATTGTATTCATGGCTAAATGTTGTAATGCTCGGTGGCAATTCAAGCAAGCTCAGGTGATCGTCTCGAAACCTTTTTTCAGTCTTAAGCTGCATCTTAATGCCAACATACAAAGCGTCTCCCTCTTCTAGAGCTCTGTCGAGGTCAGGCATCTTGAACTGGATTCCCTGACTGTGATAGGCTAAGAATGTAAGAGCTACACATGTGCACTGATGATTTCTTGAGAAAAAATTATACCTTGCATCATTCTGGCAATGAGAAGCCTGCACCAATAAAACTCTGGGTGCATCGTCACCATCTTCTGCCTGTTGGCCATCACAAAATGGAGCTGAATCTTGAATGATGCATGCTTGTCCAATCTGTAAATAATGATTTAGTCTAATTATACCGCTGACCATAATGTTAACATATCACAACAATATTGTTCATCAGCAAACATTTTCAAAATAAATTCCATAATATTGTATAACTATCCAATAAATAATTATAATTACACATAACTAAGCCTTTAACACACTTAAATATTTGTGTTCCACAAAAAAAGTCATACAAGTTTGAAACCACCTGTGGGTGAGGCAATTATAATTTTTGAGTGAACCCTTTAATTTTTACTATGAACATTGCATGAAAAATCATGTAAATCCAAGGCAAACATATTGACATATTGTTAATAGTACCTCATTAATATTAGACAGGCTGGTCTGTTCATCTGCAAGGTCTAGCTTCACCCAACGAAGTTTTTGAGCCAGGGATCGCCTACCTTTTCTTGGCATCCTTTAAATTCCTAAAAGGTAAAAACAGTTTGGTAATAAAAACATAATACTTGATTATAAACTGTATAATTTTGTAAGAAATAGCAATGTTATATACATCTTTCAAAAAGAGATTTCACCAAAAACATGTTTATTATAATATGAAGTATAATGAAAACAAACAGTTAAACAACTAAAATAGCAAATACAATGTAGTGTAAATATAGCTAATCCGACAGTATGAGAAAAAGAATACAGGCAAATAAGTCAGTATTGTTAGAAAAAGCTTCAACTTTGAGAATAATTTTTTTGGCGATGTATAAAGTAACCGCTGTGTCAGAGAATTGAAAAACACAGAGAGAGAGAAGGGGAAAAAAAATCTAGTAACAAATTCAACAAAAAGGGTTTGTAGAAGTTGTTGTTTTTATCCAGTAAAAGTATTGGTAACTGCTGACTGTTGAACACACAAACCACAGGAAACTTAAAAAAAAAAAACAATTTGAAGAGAAAAGAGACATATTAATCAAGTATAATGATAGTAATAAGGAAAAAAAATATGATAGCATCACTTAAACCAGACTTTCTCCTTTCCTGGAAGACCATAAAACAAAACATTTTAAGTCTCATTATGAATACTTGAAATAATTATTTAGTAAATATTGCTTTATTGCTTACTGGCAGTAATAAAATAGTGAATTAACTTTTTCAATAATTACAGCAATTAAACCATTTTTATATAAAAACTAAAGTTATATAATGCAAAACAAAATAATTTTAATTATTAATAAAATCAGTGTGATTATTAGTGTCTATACATTAATAGTGATTCAATGCAATAAAATCTTATTTATATCTTAGCTAAAAGCTACTAATAGTTATGCAGCAAAGGGCACATTTAGTGCCATTCTCTTCTTGACAACATTGTTGTTTGATTAATATTAACCTATAATATGGTCTATTAGACTTGTCTATTAGACTGCATTTGCACATCGCATGGATAAGATAGAAGATTTGTATCCTATCTGATAAAATTCACTTCATCAATTGTGAGATAATATTGTTTATATACCAAATAATGACACTAACCTCAAGAATTGCTCAAGATGTAAAGCTCAGTGATCAATCTAAGAAAATAAGGAAAAAGAAATGACAGTTTAGCCTAAAAAAAAACCAGCAGTTCTATTCAATTGTATTCATAATATGGGCAGCGAATAGGCTTTCTACTTGTCCAAATAAATTAAAAACACGATAATGTTCATGCTAAATTAATCATACATACAGGAAGAGACATTTTAATTAGCATGCATATAAAAAAAAAAAGTTTACAGTACTCATTATAACAGTTAGGCCTACTCATTAAGTATTTAAGCACAATACGTTTATTTTATGACACGGACATCTAATACGATTAACATGTCTGCTCAAATACGCGGTCAACACGAAACGAAAATGAACGCAGCCATATCTGATTAACGTGGATGTACAGTTATCATTCATAAGACAAACAGCTCCCCAAAAATTCTTTTTAAGCACATGATACACTTGTTTTATGAAACAGACTGCCAAATTTGTAAAATAGCACAATGCGTTTATATCTATGGTTCTTCCATTTCACAAAAAAAACCCTACATCAAATCAATAACGAATCAAACTGAAGCGATTCTCGAGTTCAACTCACTGACGAATCAAACTGAAGCGATTCTCGAGGTCAACTCACTGACGAATCAAACCGAAGCGATTGTCGAGTTCAACTCACTGACTAATCAAACTGAAGCGATTGTCGAGCTCAACTCGCTGACAAATCATTCCCAAGCGATTGTCGAGTTGGGATCAGGGGCCAAGATGGCGTCTGAGTAACATACCTGTGCCGAGGCTCTGCATTCGTTATATTATTAACAAAATACTTAATAAGTAATAGGGCATAATGTAATAATTTATTTACTGATTTGAGAAAGTCTTTGTTCGTTCTTTCGTTTTTCTAACGAGCGCGATGGAAGAAGATAAGCCTACTCGAGGTGCCATGCATTCATACGCAAGGAAATCTCTGGATGCCTCGTTCAAGGTGAATGACGCTAAGAATGCAGGATGTAAAGTTTCCCTACCTGAAACTCCTTGACAGCCTGCCAAAAAATCAAAAATGGGTGAAAGAGTGGCGTCGGATATTCAGATGGTCTCCAGTTCGAACCTGATGGAAGTTTTGGAGAGAGTTGAAAAAATGCAACTGGAATTTATGAATCGAATGCAATCTCTCGAGACGTCCGTGCAAGTCAATACGGCCTCGTTAAACAGTGTGACTGAGGCGCTTGAGTTTATGAGCAATCAAATTGAAGAGGTTTCAAGCAAGGTGAGCTTGTTACAGAACAGGGTGGAATCATTGGAAAAGGAAAACTGCGTGCTTCGTGATAAATGCGAGGAGTTGGATGCCTATAAAAGAAGGTGGAATCTGCGAGTGTCCGGTATTCAGGAGCAGCGAGGAGAAGATGTCCCGAAAATTCTAATCGACCTATTCGGCAAAGTTTCTCCGGAGATCGCAGACAAGCTTGTCTACACGCTCGACATCGCCCACAGACTGAGCCCGCGCTCTGAAGGAGCTCGCACAAGCCGTCGCATCATCGTGCAGTTTCTGTCACGCAATGTTCGAGATAAAATCTGGAGGGATGCCAGAACCGCGGCCATTCTCAAAGAGAGGAAAATCTGAATTTTTGAAGACTTAACGCAAAGCACCAAAGACGCCAGGAACAAACTTTGGCCACTAGTGGAACGAGCAAGAAAGGAGGGGAAGAGAGCAGGCTTCAGAGGGCCGTTTGCATATGTTGATGGTAAAAAGATTTCTGCAAATGATCAGCCAGGCTGAATGATGCTGTGGCATCCTCGTTGATGCTTCAGCACACCACTCTGTGGTACTCTCAGGTAGGCACGAACTGCTTCAGAATTATATAAATATATATTTTTTTCTTCTTCAGACAGAATGGATAGACTTTTTGTAGTACTTAGCGTTGCTCATTTGATCTTAATGCACATGCTGGATCTTTAACGCAATTGTATTATTTTATTTGGAATTTATTTGGAATTTTTACTTTTGAATCCATACCTCTCTATCAATGAGAGTGCTCGTTCTGAAGAAGTAAGGTACCAAAAACTTGATGACTGAAAGAGGAACGAAAGTGAGATAGAACAGACAAAAGGGTTAAAAGAAACTAAACGAAAAAGACTTTTACTCATGCCCTTGTACTCGTTACTGCTGGTTATATATAATGCTGCAGAGTCAGGCAAACTACTGCATTTTTTTATTATTATTCTAGTTCTTTATGTTCTAATTGGTATCCTGTTTCATACCTAGTTCTTCAAATATTATATACTCTTGTTCAATTTTTTTATGTCTTTGTCTTTATTTTCTTTAAATGCCAGGGGTTTGAAAAACAATATCAAAAGGAAGGCTTTATTTTTATTTTCTAAGAGGCACAAAGTAGATTTCTGTTTTTTCCAGGAAAGTCACTCTACTTCTAAAGATGCCAAATTTTGGAGGTCACAGTGGGGCAATGATATTTGGTTGTCACATGGGTCAGAACATTCTGCTGGAGTAGGGATTATGAGGTATAATTTTAATGGTAACATTTTGGAAACCAGTATTGATCCTTCAGGTCACTTCTTGCTAATGGTTGTTGTTGTCAATCATTTTATATTGATTATTGTCAATATCTATGGTTACAACTCTGTTACAGAAAACTGTGCTTTCTTTAACACCCTAGATCAAAAACTTTCATATGCTTTAGGCAAATATCCTTCTGCTTTTCTGATTTTAGGTGGTGATTTTAACATAGCAATGAATAACATGCTAGTGTAACTGTGGTCAGGCGGTGAAGGGACTGAGACCAAAACTGGCTTTTCTCACATTTATTCCTTTGGAAAATCAGAACACAAAACATGCCTTCAGGCACTGGTGTACATAAAACAGCATCCAATGTAAAGCATACCACTTCTGATCTTCTGTTGTAAATTATTACAAAAAGAAACATTCATACAGAAGGATACACCTTTAGCATACTAGACAGGGATAAAATAAACTTAAGAAAAATACACAGGAAAATATTTCCTCATTCTGTAACTAATTCACATTTAACATATGGAGCAACATACCTTTGGAAAATCAGAACACAAAACATGCCTTCAGGCACTGGTGTACATAAAACAGCATCTGCACATACAAAATAAAAGAAATACACTGAATACATGGAAAATTGCTAGCGGAGTTTACAGCTAGTCACGTAAGACTCAAGTGTGTATGAACTCGTGGTCATAATGAAAGCATAAATAAACTTTCTCTAAGTTGCTAGAATTACACCCAAATCTTAACAATACATGTAAAGTAATATAACACAGGTGATATGTCGAAGTTTTCAACTTAAACAACATTTTACAGTTACATCATTAAAACAAAGTGGAAAGTGCTTTATACAGTCAACCTACCCAATGTAAAGCATACTACTTCTGATCGGGTACGGCAACAACACAAGGACAAAACGCAGCAGAGCTGCAGTACACCATTTCTCCAAAGGGGGGCTCCAAAACACCAAACTCAATACAGCTGTTTAATTACGGTGAAAATCACATACAAACACTAACTTACATTTCTAACTCTGTTACACTAGATAGGCACCCTCCAAGAAAAGCAATTTCCCCAAACTCAAATCTTGTAGCATTTTTGGATAAATTTGATTTAGTTGACATTTGGAGAGAACTGTATCCAGGTGTAATACAGTACACCTGGAGTAACAAAGACCGTTCAAGGCAGTCCAGAATTGATTATTGGTTGATATCTAAAACATTAAGTACCAATAATATCTCTATTAATATTAGTAACAGCCCACTGACTGACCATAATGCCATTTACATTTTAGTTAAGTTATCGCAAAATATCGCAATTAATGCCTGCAAACCATCGTTCTGGAAATTAAATAGCGCCCTCCTTAAATATGAAAGGGCCAAACAACAGATTATTGAGCTAATTCAAATTTACTGGGAAAGAGCTAAATCACAAAAAGCTTATGGACGTAACTGGGAGCTTTTAAAATATGAATTAGGGAAATTCTTAAGAAAATTTGGAAGTAATATAGCAAAACAAAATAGACTAATAGAGGATGAAGTTCTTTCACAACTATCTGCTATATCATTTAAGGAACCATTGACAGATATTCAAAGCATTGAATATTCCAAACTACAAAGTAAAGTAGATGACCTCTATAGATCCAAAGCTAAAGGAGCCTATATTAGATCCAGGAAAAAATGGCTGGAAGAAGGAGAGCAAAATTCAGCCTATTTTTTTAGGTTGGAAAGATCCAATGCTATGAATGTTTCTGTTGATCGTCTCTGTACAAATTGTAATGTTATCGAGAATCCTAGGGAAATAGCTTCTTTTTGCTCCAAATTTTATAATATCTTGTATACATCAAGATATTGTGACAATTCAGCCAAATCTTTTTTTGAATCTGTTAATCAAAATAAAGTTATTCCTTTAGAAGATAAAGAAGCTTGTGATAATGTTATATCCCAATCAGAAATTCTACAGGCTATTAAGAGTTTAAAAAATAACAAAAGTCCCGGCTGTGATGGTTTAACCTCTGAGTTATACAAGATGTTCGCAGAGAGCTTATCTCCTTTCTTACTAAAAGTTTTTGAGGAAAGTTTGGAATCGGAAACACTTCCACCAACGATGACTCAAGGGGTCATCACTTTGATACCAAAACCCAATAAAGATAAAGAATGTTTAGAAAATTGGAGACCGATAACCTTCTTGAATAATGATTACAAAATTCTAGCATTAATTTTAGCAAAAAGAATTAAAGATGTCCTTAATTGTATTATCGATGAATCACAATCAGGTTTTATGGGAAAACGTCACATTACGAATAATATAAGATTAGTCCTAGATATGTTAGATTATGAGGATCTCATCCCCAGTGATAGTTATTTGCTTTTCCTAGACTTCTACAAAGCCTTTGACTCACTTGAGCATAATTTCATATTTCAAGCCCTTACCAAATTTGGGTTTAGAGATTCTTTTTTAGAGCCATTAGGACATTGTATAGAAATAATAATAGTGTTATTAAATTAAAATTCGGAACCTCACCAAGATTCGATTTGTCACGTGGAGTAAGACAAGGCTGTCCTATATCTCCATATTTATTCTTGCTTGCCTCACAATTTTTAGCTATACATATTTCCAGTAGTAATTTACAAGCTATTACAATTGGCGATAGACAAATTATTATTAGCCAGCTGGCTGATGACACCACTTTGTTTTTGAATGATGCCCCATTAGGACATTGTATAGAAATAATAATAGTGTTATTAAATTAAAATTCGGAACCTCACCAAGATTCGATTTGTCACGTGGAGTAAGACAAGGCTGTCCTATATCTCCATATTTATTCTTGCTTGCCTCACAATTTTTAGCTATACATATTTCCAGTAGTAATTTACAAGCTATTACAATTGGCGATAGACAAATTATTATTAGCCAGCTGGCTGATGACACCACTTTGTTTTTGAATGATGCCTCTCAAATCCCTTTAGCTTTAAGACGGATTGATTCCTTTTCTAAATATTAACAAATGTGAGTTAATGTCAATTAAAAGCTGTAATGTTCCCTCTATATGCAATATCCCTGTAAAAGATCAAGTTACATACTTAGGAATTGTAATTAATAAAGACCAAAAAACAAGATGTCAACTAAATTTCGATCCTCTAATAATGAAAACCCAAAGGAAACTCAATTCTTGGCTGCAGAGAGACTTGTCGATTAGAGGAAGAGTTTTACTCTCTAAAGCTGAAGGATTGTCGAGACTAACGTATGCGGCTCTCTCCTTGGACGTTGATAAAGGGACATTAAAAAAGGTTGATAGCATGTTAAATAATTTTGTTTGGAAAAATAAAACCCACTTCATTAGAAAATCAGTACTGATGAATCCATTAAAACAGGGGGGAGTGGAGTTTATAGATTTTACTACCTTAAACAACACTTAAAATCAATTGGCTTAAAAATTCACTTAATAATCCATCTTCACTTTGGAATATTATCCCTAATTATATTTTCTCAAAAGTAGGTGGCCTGAATTTTCTCCTACTTTGTAACTATAATGTTACAAAGATCCCTATCAAACTCTCTAATTTTCATAAGCAGATGCTTTTGGCATGGTCCCTAATATACAAGCACAACTTTTCCCCACACAGATATTTCTTATGGAACAATAAGGATATTCTCTACAAGAATAAATCACTTTTTTTTGACATCTGGTTCAAAAACGATCTTCTTTTAGTTGGTCAGCTTTTTAATTCACAGGGTAGACTTTACAACTATTTAGATTTTTTACAGAAATACAAAATTCCTATAACTGTTAATGAATATGCAATTGTTTTTAATGCAATTCCCTCTGGGGTATCTTTTCTTTTGCAAGGTTCTACATTTCCATGGCCATATACTTACTCTTTGAACCTGACTGACACAATGATCGGAAATGTATGCTTTTCTGTAGAGCAACAAAAAAATAATTATAAAATCAGAGCTCTCTTCCAGAAAGAGATAATGACAATTCCTTATGTAATACCATACTGGAATAATATTGTAGAGAATTTACCGTGGGAAAAAGTTTGGTCTTTGTCTCATAAGTATCTGCTTACAAATAAAGTAAAAGAAATAACATTTAAATTAATTCACAAATGTTACCCAACCAACATCTTCCTTGGGAGATAGACAGACATTGAAGTGAATTGCTGTTTTTGTCACGCTCCTGAGGAAGATGTCACTCACTTGTTTTGGCAATGTACCCACACAGAGAAATTTTGGTCAGATTTGTTAATGTTTATCCAATCTTATTTTGTAAGTGACTTTTCTTTCTGCTTTAAAGATGTCTTCTTTGGTTTGTTTGACTTCTCAAAAGAGAAAACAGGACAATATTACATAATTAATTTGTGTTTCCTTCTAGCTAAATTTCACATACATAAGCAAAAATATACTGGCTCTAAACCTCTCTTTTCTCTGTTTAAAAATGATCTAGACAATTACATGGAAACTATCCAAAGCTCTGTTAATCCCAAAGCATTGAAAACTGTATCTCTATATTCATCCTTTGTGTCCTCTTAAAGTAAATGCACTGTATTGTCCTGGTTTTTGTTTTTGTTTTTTTCCTTACCCTGGCAAATTAGTTGTATTTGTGTATCTTTGTCTTCTTTGTTTGTTTTTTTTTCCATGTTTATCTGTATTGCTTTTATGCTTTGTGATATTTAATAAAAAAAATTAAAAAAAAGCGATTGTCGAGTTCAACTCACTGACAAATCAAACCGAAGCGATTCTCGAGTTCAACTCACTGACGAATCAAACTGAAGCGATTCTCGAGTTCAACTCACTGACAAATCAAACTGAAGCGATTCTCGTGTTCAACTCACTGACAAATCAAACTGAAGCGATTCTAAAAATAAACTCACTCATGATCCTGACACAAAAAATACAGAATTACAATTGAATAAATATAGCTGCAAGCAGCAATGCGGATTCCTCCTCAAAATGGCAAATCATTTAAAATTGATCAGTAGATGGTTGGGGATAAACCCTCCCAATTAAGGAATTCAAAAACATGTCTTTGTTTGAATCCTAAACGAAACATTTTCAATGTACAGGAAAATCCATACCGGACCTTATGGATCCTTGAGGCTTTTTTGTTCCCAATGAGAAATGAGGCATGTACACCAAGTTTCAGAAGAATTGGTTAAATGGCTTGGAAATGGTATCACTTTGAAAATATTTTTTTGGGGCATGGCCTGTAGCGCCACCTATGGTCGAATGTGGGCCATTCTTGGTTTGTGGGTTCCTGTTGGCCTGTAGTATCAATGTACAAAATTAGAAAATTTTTGACCAGAAAATGGGAATTTCGGCATGGCCTGTAGCGCCCCCTAGGGGTGAATGTTGGCCATTCTTGGTTTGTTGGTTCCTGTTGGCCTGTAGTATCAATGTACCAAATTAGAACATTTTTGACCAGAAAACGGGAATTTTGGCGTGGCCTTTAAGCTCCCTAGTGGCTGAATGTCGGCCATTCTTGGTTTGTGGGTTCCTGTTGGCCTGTAGTACCATTGTACCAAATTAGAACATTTTAGACCAGAAAATGGGAATTTCGGCATGGCCTGTAGCGCCCCTAGGGGCTGAATGTTGGCCATTCTTTGCACAGTACTTCAGAGTGATGTCATCTTGAAGCATGTTAGGTTTGAAAAACCATCAGTCAAAATTACATTTGATTTATTGACACGTATATATTGTTAAAATTTGGACATTTACATAAACACGCCCCTTTCAGCCATTTTGTATCGTATTCATTTTTCCTAAGTAACGTTTTCAAAGACTTCAATTCTACACATGTGTACCAAATTTCAAGTCAATTGGAGCTACGGTTCAGGAGAAGAAGAGTTTTGTAGGTTTTCGCAAATTTTCACCGTACGGGAAAATCCATCATGGCGGAAGTTATGGGTTCTTGAGGCTTTTTTGTTCCCCATGAGAAATGAGGCATGTACACCAAGTTTCAGAAGATTTGGACAAATGGCGTGGAAATGGTATCACTTTGAAAATATTTTTTTTGGGCGTGGCCTGTAGCGCCACCTATGGGCGAATGTTGACCATTCTTGGTTTGGGGGTACCCGTTGGCATGGACTATCAATGTGCCAATTTAGAAAACTTTTGACCAGTGACTTTTTGAGCTATTTGGGCTCAAGGAGAAGAAGAATAATAATAAATATAGCTGCAAGCAGCAATGCGGATTCCTCCTCAAAATGGCAAATCATTTCAAATTGATCAGTAGAGGGTTGGGGTTAAACCCTCTCAATGGATGAATCCAAAAAACATGTATTTCTGTCTGAATCCTAAACGAAACTTTTTCAGTCTACAGGAAAATCCATCATACCTTATGGATCCTTGAGGCGTTTTTGTTCCCAATGAGAAATGAGGCATGTACACCAAGATTCAAAAGAATTGGTTAAATGGCGTGGAAATGGTATCACTTTGAAAATATTTTTTGGGGGCGTGGCCTGTAGCGCCTCCTATGGGCAAATGTGGGTCATTCTTGGTTTGTGGGTTCCTGTTGGCCTGTAGTATCAATGCACATAATTAGAAAATATTTGACCAGAAAATGGGTCTTTTGGGAATTACCTGTAGCGCCCCCTAGGGGTGAATGTTGGCCATTCTTGGTTTGAGGGTTCCTGTTGGCCTGTAGTATCAATGTACCAAATTAGAACATTTTTGACCATAAAATGGGAATTTCGGCGTGGCCTCTAGTGCCCCCTAGGGGCGAATGTTGGCCATTCTTTGTTTGTGGGTTCCTGTTGGCCAGTAGTATCAATGTACCATATTAGAAAATTTTTGACCAGAAAACGAAATTTTGGGAGTGGCCTGTAGCTCCCTAATGGCTGAATGTGGGCCATACTTGGTTTGTGGGTTCCTGTTGGCCTGTAGTATCAATGTACCGAATTATAACTTTTTTGACCAGAAAATGGGAATTTCGGCTTGGCCTCTAGCGCCACCTAGTGGTGAATGTCGGTCATTCTTGGTTTGTGGATTCCTTTTGGCCTGTACTATTAATGTACCAAATTAGAACATTTTTGACCAGAAAATGGGAATTTCGGCATGGCCTGTAGTGCTCCCTAGGGGCTGAATGTTGGCCATTCTTGGTTTGAGGGTTCCTGTTGACCTGCAGTATCAATGTACCAAATTAGAACGCTTTTGACCAGAAAACGAAATTTTGGAGTAGCCTGTAGCGCCCCTAAGGGCTGAATGTGGGCCACACTTGGTATGTGGGTTCCTGTTGGCCTGTAGTATCAAAGTACCAAATTAGAAAATTTTTGACCAGAAAATGGGAATTTTGGCTTGTCCTGTAGTGCTCCCTAGTGGCTGAATGTCGGTCATTCTTGGTTTGTGGATTCCTGTTGGCCTGTACTATTCTTGTACCGAATTAGAACATTTTTGACCAGAAAATGGGAATTTTGGCTTGTCCTGTAGTGCCCCTAGTGGCGTATGTCGGTCATTCTTGGTTTGTGGATTCCTGTTGGCCTGTACTATTAATTTACCAAATTAGAACATTTTTGACCAGAAAATGGGAATTTTGGCATGGCCATTCTTTGCACAGTACTTCAGCGTGATGTCATCTTTAAGCATGTTAGGTTTGAAAAACCATCAGTCAAAATTACATTTGATTTATTGACACGTATATATTGTTAAAATTTGGACATTTACATAAACACGCCCTTTCAGCCATTTTGTATGGTATTCATTTTTCCTAAGTAACGTTTTCAAGGATGTCCATTCTACACATGTGTACCAAATTTCAAGTCAATTGGAGCTACGGTTCAGGAGAAGAAGAGTTTTGTAGGTTTTCGCAAATTTTCAACGTACGGGAAAATCCATCATGGCGGAAGTTATGGGTTCTTGAGGCTTTTTGTTCCCCATGAGGAATGAGGCATGTACACCAAATTTCAGAAGATTTGGACAAATGGCGTGGAAATTGTATCACTTTGAATTTTGTTTTTTGGGCGTGGCCTGTAGCGCCACCTATGGGCGAATGTGGGCCATTCTTGGTTTGGGGATACCCGTTGGCATGGAGTATCAATGTGCCAATTTAGAAAATTTTTGACCAGTGACTTTTTGAGCTATTGGGGCTCAAGGAGAAGAATAATAATAATAATAATAATAATAATAATAATAATAATAATAATAATAATAAAACCATCAATTACAATAGATTCCCTCCTACGGAGGAATCTAATAATAATAATAATAAAACCATCAATTACAATAGATTCCCTCCTACGGAGGAATCTAAATATAGCTGCAAGCAGCAATGCGGATTCCTCCTCAAAATGGCAAATCATTTCAAATTGATCAGTAGAGGGTTGGGGTTAAACCCTCTCAATGGATGAATCCAAAAAACATGTATTTCTGTCTGAATCCTAAACGAAACATTTGCAGTCTACAGGAAAATCCATCATACCTTATGGATCCTTGAGGCGTTTTTGTTCCCAATGAGAAATGAGGCATGTACACCAAGATTCAAAAGAATTGGTTAAATGGCGTGGAAATGGTATCACTTTGAAAAAATTTTTTGGGGCGTGGCCTGTAGCCTCCTATGGGCAAATGTTGGTCATTCTTGGTTTGTGGGTTCCTGTTGGCCTGTAGTATCAATGTACATAATTAGAAAATATTTGACCAGAAAATGGGACTTTTGGGAATTACCTGTAGCGCCTCTAGGGGTGAATGTTGGCCATTCTTGGTTTGAGGGTTCCTGTTGACCTGTAGTATCAATGTACCAAATTAGAACATTTTTGACCATAAAATGGGAATTTCAAGTGGCCTCTAGTGCTCCCTAGGGGCTTAATGTTGGCCATTCTTTGTTTGTGGGTTCCTGTTGGCCAGTAGTATCAATGTACCATATTAGAAAATTTTTGACCAGAAAACGAAATTTTGGGAGTGGCCTGTAGCTCCCTAATGGCTGAATGTGGGCCATACTTGGTTTGTGGGTTCCTGTTGGCCTGTAGTATCAATGTACCAAATTATAACTTTTTGACCAGAAAATGGGAATTTCGGCTTGGCCTCTAGCGCCACCTAGTGGTGAATGTCGGTCATTCTTGGTTTGTGGATTCCTTTTGGCCTGTACTATTAATGTACCAAATTAGAACATTTTTGACCAGAAAATGGGAATTTCGGCATGGCCTGTAGTGCTCCCTAGGGGCTTAATGTTGGCCATTCTTGGTTTGAGGGTTCCTGTTGACCTGCAGTATCAATGTACCAAATTAGAACGCTTTTGACCAGAAAACTAAATTTTGGAGTAGCCTGTAGCTCTCTAAGGGCTTAATGTGGGCCACACTTGGTATATGGGTTCCTGTTGGCCTGTAGTATCAAAGTACCAAATTAGAAAATTTTTGACCAGAAAATGGGAATTTTGGCTTGTCCTGTAGTGCTCCCTAGTGGCTTAATGTCGGTCATTCTTGGTTTGTGGATTCCTGTTGGCCTGTACTATTCTTGTACCTAATTAGAACATTTTTGACCAGAAAATGGGAATTTTGGCTTGTCCTGTAGTGCCCCTAGTGGCGTGTATGTCGGTCATTCTTGGTTTGTGGATTCCTGTTGGCCTGTACTATTAATTTACCAAATTAGAACATTTTTGACCAGAAAATGGGAATTTTGGCATGGCCATTCTTTGCACAGTACTTCAGAGTGATGTCATCTTTAAGCATGTTAGGTTTGAAAACCATCAGTCAAAATTACATTTGATTTATTGACATGTATATATTGTTAAAATTTGGACATTTACATAAACACGCCCTTTCAGCCATTTTGTATCGTATTCATTTTTCCTAAGTAACGCTTTCAAGGATGTCCATTCTACACATGTGTACCAAATTTCAAGTCAATTGAGCTACGGTTCAGGAGAAGAAGAGTTTTGTAGGTTTTGCAAATTTTCAACGCACGGGAAAATCCATCATGGCGGAAGTTATGGGTTCTTGAGGCTTTTTGTTCCCCATGAGGAATGAGGCATGTACACCAAATTTCAGAAGATTTGGACAAATGGCGTGGAAATTGTATCACTTTGAATTTTGTTTTTTGGGCGTGGCCTGTAGCGCCACCTATGGGCGAATGTGGGCCATTCTTGGTTTGGGGGTACCCGTTGGCATGGAGTATCAATGTGCCAATTTAGAAAATTTTTGACCAGTGACTTTTTGAGCTATTGGGGCTCAAGGAGAAGAATAATAATAATAATAATAAATATAGCTGCAAGCAGCAATGCGGATTCCTCCTCAAAATGGCAAATCATTTAAAATTGATCAGTAGATGGTTGGGGATAAACCCTCCCAATTAAGGAATTCAAAAACATGTCTTTGTCTGAATCCTAAACTAAACATTTTCAATGTACAGGAAAATCCATACCGACCTTATGGATCCTTGAGGCTTTTTGTTCCCAATGAGAAATGAGGCATGTACACCAAGTTTCAGAAGAATTGGTTAAATGGCTTGGAAATGGTATCACTTTGAAAATATTTTTTGGGGCATGGCCTGTAGCGCCACCTATGGTCGAATGTGGGCCATTCTTGGTTTGTGGGTTCCTGTTGGCCTGTAGTATCAATGTACAAAATTAGAAAATATTTGACCAGAAAATGGGAATTTCGGCATGGCCTGTAGCGCTCCCTAGGGGTGAATGTTGGCCATTCTTGGTTTGTGGGTTCCTGTTGGCCTGTAGTATCAATGTACCAAATTAGAACATTTTTGACCAGAAAACGGGAATTTTGGCGTGGCCTTTAGCTCCCTAGTGGCTTAATGTCGGCCATTCTTGGTTTGTGGGTTCCTGTTGGCCTGTAGTACCATTGTACCAAATTAGAACATTTTAGACCAGAAAATGGGAATTTCGGCATGGCCTGTAGCGCCCCTAGGGGCTTAATGTTGGCCATTCTTTGCACAGTACTTCAGAGTGATGTCATCTTGAAGCATGTTAGGTTTGAAAACCATCAGTCAAAATTACATTTGATTTATTGACATATCGTTAGAATTTGGTCAGCAATACGCAACTGAACGAAGTAC